>NW_024467027.1:1562500-1570463 GCF_017591425.1 Ochotona curzoniae
CGGGCGCCTACTGCCACCGGCTCCTGGGGTCTCCATCCACCAACATCCGAGCCCCCGGCCCCGAGGGCCGCCACCCCGCAGGAACGCTCCCAAAGCCGATGCGGCTGAGGGGAGACCCAACGGGCCCAAACCCGTGGCCCCGCCGCCGCCACCCTCGCCGGCGGCGACCGGCCAGCGGGCCGCGGACAGCCCAGGGCGGGAAGCGAGCAGAGAGCCACCCCACGCCAGGGCCACAGGGGCAGCGCGGGACAAGCCGCACGCAACCCCAGGGGCCCCGGGTGGTAAGCAGAAGGCCAGACAACACCAGAGGCATGCGAGCGACCGCAGGGCCCCTCCGTCGGGCCCGTAAGGCAACGGGACGCCCGGCCCTGGCCCAGCGGGACCCTCCCCCGACACGGGGGAGGCGCGGGCCACGGCAAGGTAGAGGCGCGAGAGGCAGCGTCCGGCCCCCAGCGGAAGGGGCCGGGAAGAACGAGCGACCATCGCCACCTAACGCACAACAACCCAAGCCATCCGCGTCATCAGCAGCGTGGCTACCGACACGCACCAGGAAGAGGGAGGAACGGCGCGGCAAGCGGGGGATACGGCACCCCATCACGTAGGCACGTCCCTCTCGGATCGCTAGAGAAGGCTTTTCTCACCGAAGGCGAGCCGCACCCCGCCAGCCCCCACGTGCGCCTCTCACCGGGCCCAAAGGGCCCCAACACCAAGGGAGCATCAACCCAACCCGGGGGACGAGCCCGAGGATGGGCAGAGGGGTCTGCGGCACAGGTAAGGAAGTCACCTGACCCCCCACGGATGCGCAGGGGGCACCAGAGGCCGGCCGGGCGAGGCCACGGGCCGTGGCAGCAGCAGCCGGTGCTGCGCCCAACGCTTCCTTTTCCTCACCACCTCGACCCCCCAGAGGCTCCCGCACACCAGGCAGCACACACCAGCGAGGAGGCTGCAGCGGCACACCCGGGAGAGCGCACGCTGGGGTGGCAAGGGAGCGACACCACCACTCGGTTCCAGGCGCCTGAAAGGCAAACGACCCGGACCGCTCCAGGAGCACCGCACAGAGCCGAGCAGAGCCGGACTCTGCCGGACGAGCCCCACACCACCGCGGGAGGGGGCCCGCCCACGCCGTGACACGCCGGCACGGCAGAGGGCGAAGGGTGTCCGCCACGTCCGAGGACCCCCGCCCGGACCCCCACACCAGCGCACCTCCAGGCGGCACGAGGCAGAGGGAG
Organism: Ochotona curzoniae; assembly: GCF_017591425.1. Taxonomy (NCBI): domain Eukaryota; kingdom Metazoa; phylum Chordata; class Mammalia; order Lagomorpha; family Ochotonidae; genus Ochotona; species Ochotona curzoniae. The sequence goes on from NW_024467027.1 coordinate 1,563,730, forward strand.
CGGAGATCGAGCCGGGTTCCGCACCCCTGGCCTCTCCCACCACACCGAGGCAGGGGAAAGAGGAACCAGGAGCCCGCAAGACAGAACGAGAAGCTCGGCAGCATTCGCCATGAACGGCCGTCCCTCGTCTGTAAGCGGCTTAGGCCCGGCGAGGTGAACGGAGGAGGAGGAGGGATAGGCCAGGGCGAGGGAGCGGAGCCAGGAGGAGAAGCGGCGGGGCGGGGCCGGCCGAGGCCGACCACACCCAGCCCCGACTCCCCACGGGCCCACCACCCCGACCCCGAGGTGGATGGGCACAGGCCCCCGGGGGTCTTTAAACCTCCGCGCCGGAACGCGCTAGGTACCTGGAGCAAGAGAGCCAGAGGAGAGGCGAGGACAGGACACACGCGGCCGGGGCCGGAGGTAGCGGGGCAAGCGGGGCCGCCGTGGGCCGCGCGGCACAGCGAGGCGAGGCGAGGGTCGGGACGCACGGGGCTGAGGTCGCCGCACGCCCCCCCCCGCGGGGCTCGGCCGCCACGCCCCCGGACCTCCAGAGGGCGGGGACCAGGGGTTCGAGACGGGCACGCCGGAGCCAACCCACGGAGGCACGCACGGCACGCCGCCGGCACCGCCAACACCTCAGCAAGCCAGGCCCGCGAGCCACGGGCCCCACAGGCACGGCAACAACCGCCGCCCGCTCCCTCCGACGCGCGACACGCGCCGCCCGCCCTTCCGCTCCCCGGCAGGCACAGGCAACGAGACAACACACGGCGGGAGGGGGAAAAGAGAGAAGCTGCTGCACTGCACCCCCGACCGAGGGCGGGGAGGGGAAAAGGGGGAGCGAGGGACGCACGACGGCAGCGGCGACGCGCTTGCCGGCGGTGCCCCAGACCCCGACGACCCCGGGGAGGCACGGCGGGGGAACCTCCCCCCCAACGCGGCAACCACCCCCCCCCGAGGAGGGGAGACCGTGGGGAGGAGGGGCCAGGCCCCCCGACGCCACCCCGAGGCTTGTGGCCTGGGAAAGCAGTTGAGGATGGCCCAATGCCTTGCGACCCTGCAACCATGCTGGAGACCTGGAGGAAGTTCCTGGCTCCTGGCTTCATATCGGCACAGTACTGGCCATAGCGGTCAGTGAATCATCACTGGGGAGTGAATCATCGGATGGAAGATTTTCCCCTCTGTATCTCCTACTTTCTGTATTTCAGACTTTGAAATAAATAGACAAATAAATCTTTTAAAAAAATTCATTTACACAGAGAGCTCTTCCTTCTGTTAGTTCACTTTCCAGCTGGACAAAACAAGCATATCTGCATTTGTTTCTAATTGGACAAAACAACCCAAACTGCAAAACATCCAGAAGGGTCATAGGGGCCAAGCCCTTTGGGCCATCCTCCATTGCTTTTCCTAGGTCTTTAGCAGAGAACTAGATTGCAAGTGCAGCATCCAAGATACAACCCAGCACCATACAGGAACACAGAGGGCCACAAACCAGATGGTCTTAATACGACAGAATACAGCCCCATCTCCAGGACAACTCTGAATTACACCTACTTACAGTCAGCTATACTAATTGCTCTGCATTTTAGGAAAACCTCTTAGGGAGCACATGGATGATACAGAGACCCACTGTGCCATCTATGGACTCTGACACATAGGGCAAGCATAACTGTAGAGTCCAAGAAGAAACATAACACAACAGGCTGGTTCTGCACTAAGGAGCAGGACTTCACAGCAAACCAAAATAGGTATCTCCTCATGGCCTGACACTTGTGCTTTCCCATCTCTGTACTTGGCTCAACTTCTGCTCCCTAGGAGACCCTGTCACTCGCTCCAAATCTGACTTTTCTACCATGTCATTCAGGATGTAGGCGGCCATTCCCACAACCACAGGCCACTGATGTGCAAGGGCACCCCACAGCCACATAAACACTCTCAAGGCCATCCACACAATGACAGGTACCTGTTGAGTGAAGTCACCTGTACATCCACAGACCCACGCGAAGCAAGGCTGTCCCAGCACCAACCCTGACTGGCAGGACCGCCACTCACCCACATGATCCTTACACATGAGGCCATCCCTGCACTGACAGCATCCAGGAGCGTGAGGCTGTCCATGCACCCACAGATCATGAGAGATGATCCCTGAGCCCACAGGCCCTGGACATGCTAAGATGTCCTTTTACACACAGGTCTTTGATGCGTAAGAACACATTTGCACCCAAAGGTCCCTGTCACAGGAGGGCATCCCTGCGCCCACAGCCACTCAAACACAAGGCCTACCTTGTGCCCAAAGGACACCATCAAGCAAAGCCATCCTGCTGCACCTACAAACCCCTGTTATGAAGATCAGCCCTGAATCACAGGCTCCCATTACATAAGGCCGTCCTTGCAGCCATAGGTTCTTGCACACACAGGTCTCTTTCAAACAAGGCCATCCCTAAATCCACATCCAAAGTAGCACAAGGCCATCCCTGCACCCAAAGGCTGCTGTTGCGTGAGGTCTTTCCTGTATCCACAGACACTGTCACACCAGGTTGTCTTGTGCCCTAAGCCCCAGCTGCTCAAGGACATCCTACACCCACAGATCTTTCTCTTGTGAGTCCCTCTCGACACACAAAGGCTCCTGTAGCCCAAATCATGCCTACACCCAAAAGGACACCCTGATGTGAGGCCATGCCTTCCTTCAAGGTGCCTGTCACACAACACCATCCCTGAAATACAGTCTTTCATCTTGCAAACATAGCAGCCCGTTCCTGTGAGGTCATTCTGCATCATAAACCCAAGATGCATGGGGCTGTCCTATATGCACAGATCTCTTTTGCATTAATCCATTTCTGCACATCAAACCCCCTGTTGCACAGGGCTATTCCTGCACACAAGAACCTCTGTCACCTAAGACCATTCCTGCAACCACAGATCCTTGTCTTCCAAGCAGTCCCTACAAACACAGGGGCTGGTCCTGTTGCATGTGGCCAACCTACATTCAGGTCTGTCACACAAGCCACCCCTCACTCAAATGCCAATGTCACATGATGTCATCCTGTGCAAACAAGTCTCTGCCACATAAAGCCATCCCTGCAAAAGGCCAATGACCAGTGAGGCCATCCAGCATCCAGAGGTCCTTGTCACATGAAGCTATGCCTGCATCCAAGGACCCCTGTTGAGCAAGGCCTTCCTGTACCCAAGACTTCTGCCATGAAATGCTAAGATAGAACCACAGGTCCCTGAGGTAAGGCAATTCCAGCACCCAAAGACCAATGTTGCATGAAACCAGCCTTGCACCTAAAGCTTCACTCAAAAGCCAATCTCAAATGAGGCCATTCTGGCACCCATTGGCTTCTTCACACAAGGCCACCAGAACCCATTGACCTGAGTAATGAGGTTATCTCAGCCCACATAGGCAGCTGTCCTATGAGGACTTTGCTGCACAAGCAGAGTCTTGTCACACGAGGCCATCTGTGTACCAATAGGCTCCTGTTACATAAGGACATCTCTGCAACCAGAGGAAAATGCTTCACAAAGCCATCCTGTACCCACAGCTCGCTGTCATTCATGGCCATCCTTCCCTGAATCCAAAGGCTACAACTGCTAGAGGATATCTGGCACCCACAAATTCCTCATGGACAATGCCATCTCTGCATACAAAGGCCAAGGTTGTATAAGGCTATACTTCCATGCAAACAGCCATGTTGTACAGGGCCATGCCTGTACTCAAGGCACTTGTCACATGAGACTGTCCCTAAACCCACAGGCCCTTGTCTTCCAAGGACTCCCAGAAAACACAGGGGCTAGTCCAACGAAGCCATCCTGTGTCATAGGTCCAAGTCATATGCGCCCAATCTGCACAGGCATGTCCCTATCCCATGAGTCCATCCTTGCACCCAATGACCACAGTCATTTAATAACATCCTGTACACACAGATCCCTATCCCATGAGCCTTCTCTGTACACACAGGCCCTCTTACATGAGGCCAGCCCTGCACCCACAGGCTCCTGCTCTATGAGGTCATTAATGCAAACAAAGGCCAACATTGCCTCAGGCCATACCTATGCACACAGGCTCCTGTTGCATGAGGACATCTCTGTAGCCAAGGCCAGTGTTGGCTGAAGCCTTCCTGCACACACAGGCAATGCGGCATGACGTCATCTCTGCACTGAATTGTGCCTGTCAAATGGGGCTTCCAGCATACGCAAGTCCCCATTGTTTGAATCTATCCACACCCCTGTTTGGTGAAAACTTCCCTGTATCCAAGGGCCAATGACACATGGAAAACTCCCTGCATACAAATGACAATGTCACATGAGGTCATGTCTGTATTCAAAGGCCAATACTGAGGCCATTCCTGCACTCAGAGGCTACTTTTCACTAGGTCATGCTGTGCTGAGGGACCCTGATGTATGAAAACATCTCTGCACCCAAAGGACCCTGTTCTTCAAGGTCATCCTGCACACAGAACCATCTAACATGAGGCCATCCCTGTATCCAAGGCCACATTTACATGGGGACATGCCTGAGTCCAAGAGCCCTGACACGTGGGGAACTTTCTTGAACCCACAAAACCTTGTCTTCCAGGCAGACCTGGCAAACACAAGGATGGCTCCAGCAAGGACATGCTGAATCACAGGCCCAAGTTGTACAAGGACACACTGCAAACACACGCCTCTGTTGCATGAAGCCATCCTTGCACCAACAACCAATGAGGTGTGAGGTTCACACAATACAAGTGTATCACAGGCCCCCAGGGTCACATAGCTCTCTGCACCTCACAGTTCCTCCAAACCACACAGCGCCCAATCTCACAAAGCCTCAAATACCACACAGTCCCCAGCAAGCTATCCCCACAACATCACACAGCCCCAGCATCACACAACTCAACCAGAACTACACACCACCACAGGACAACTGTCAGCACCACAAAACTCCACCAGCACAAGACTCCTCAGCAACACACAGGAAAACAGAGCTGAACAACACATCACAGCCCCCAACATCACACAGACCCAGCATCACACAGCACTTAGCTGCACAAAGCCCACCCCCCTGCCACAAAGACAACCAGCAATACACGGACCACAACTGCCACACAGCCATCAGCACTATGCTGTCCCCAGCAGCACACAGCTCCCAGGACCACTCAGCTGCATGGCAGAACACTGCCCAATGGACAGTGCAGTCAGCAGTACCACACAGCTCCCAGCACCAAGCAGTCACCCCCCAAAAACACACAAACCCCAGCACCTGACAGATCCCAGCATCATGGGAGTACACCAGCACAAAATGCCTCAGCCCCACACAGCTGCATAGCACCACAGAACATCTGCACCACACACCTCCAGGACCACAAGCACTCAGCACCACACAGCACCCAGAAGCATGTGATTCCCAGACCACACAGTATGCAACACCACACAGAACCCAGGAACACGCAGCTCCCTGCATCACAAAGTCGCCAAACAACACCCAACCATCAGCACCACAGAGCCTGCTGGACCACACAGCTCCTAGTGCCACAAGCCCCAGTGCAACGAACAGTCCCCAGGTCCACACATGCTCAGCACCACCATGACTCCAGGACCATGATGCCAGCAGCACAACACAGTCTCCAGTACCACATAGCTTCTAGGATGTCACAGCACCCAGCAAATCCAAAACTTCCTAGCAGCAAACCTTACCCAGAAACACACCACAAAATGTTATCACATGGCCCCAGCACCTCACAGATCTTAGCAGAACAGCCCCAAGTGCAACACAGGCCACAGGTGCAATGCAGCCTCCAGTCACACATGGCTTCCCAGCAACATACAGTGCCCAAGCACCACACAGCTCCCAGTGACATACATCTTCCAGTCACACATGATCGCCCCCAGGAACACAGATCCCCAGACCACACAGCCCTCCAGCACCACAGCTGCAGGGACTGCACAGCATCCAAAACAACACAGCCCAAGCATAACATCCCCCAGTGCCACACGGGCACAAGGCAAAAGCCATACACTATACACCCAAAACCATACATCCTGAGGACCACATAGCCACTCAGCAGCACACAACCTCCAGGTGCTGTACATCTCCCAGAACCATGCAGCCTCCAGCAGCATCTACACCTGACCCTCCATGAATGCAACACAGTATCCAAGCACTATAAAGCCCCAAGAGTACAGAGTCCCATATGCAGCAGCACAAAGACCCAAGAAAGACTCAGCTCCCTATCATCCCCATCACACCACCACAGCACACTAACCCCAACACCACACCATCACCCAGCACCACATGAGACCCACACCACAAAGCTCACTGTCACTACACAGCCCCAACCACCACACAGTCTCCCAGCAGCAAACAGTTTACTCCAGGACTACACAGACCATCAATGTCACACAACCCGCAAGTTCCACAAGGCTCCAGTATATCCCCCAACATATAGCCCCCAGCACCACTCAGCTCCTTAGCACCACATGCCACAAGGATAACAAAGGACACAGTACCACATAGCTCTCAGCACCACACACCTCACAAAACTACTATACATTTTCCCTAACCACACAGTCCCAGGCATCACAACACCATCACACACTACACAACTACTGAACACTACACAGCCTCGGGCCTGCAAAGTTCAAAAGAAACACACAGACCACAATACCACACAACTCCCCAGCACCAAAATGCCCCAGGAGCACACTGCTCACAGGACCACACAGCTCCCAACACTCACAGTACTGAATTACACAGTCCCCAGAACCACCAGGCC
>NW_024467028.1:0-25793 GCF_017591425.1 Ochotona curzoniae
TGTATCTGGGTTATCCATGGCCACTTTGAAGCACTCCAGCATTTCATGCCTGAAACACACGTTTGGCCTAGTGTTTACATGACGCTGCATCTCCCATGCCAGCTCCAGCTGCAACTTGCAGCTTCATGCTAACATGAATCCTGGGTGAGAGTGGTGATGACTCAGATAATTGGGTTCCTGCCACCCACATGGGAGACATAAGCTGCATTCCCAGCTCCCCACTTCAGCTCTAACATGCAAGCTTTTGGGGAGTGAACCAGTAGATGGGAGCACCCCTGCAAAAAAAAAAAAAAAGTCATGATTTTACAATGTTTCCAGGACTAAGTGGGAATGGCTTACCTCAGGCCCCTGTGAACTGTCTGCTGTGTCTGAACTTTAAAGAGACTTTCTGCTCTTGCGTCTGGTACCCGAGCCAAGGTGGGCTGAACAAGGGATCTGTTGCACAGGGTGGGCCTGCTTGCAGCCCAGTGGTATTTTGTGGTGACTGGCTTTTTCCACATAAGCTATCAGACTTTCGTCATATCTAGGCTTGGAGAACTTAGAACACTCTATCGAAACCAGATTCTATCAACTGAAGCAGTCACAGGGCCAGCCCAGGTTCAAGGGAAGGAAAAACAGACTTCACTTCATGATAAGATTTGTGCTGGACACCTTTGGAAGTGTAACCTATCTCACATCTTTCCTTTATCACAGGAAGGTACTAGGTGCTTGCTTCTATGGTCTTTAGCCATGATAAACATTACCAAGCAGGAAAAAGATGGGCCTGTAGAACCTTTACATTGAGATTATGCTGGGTTCTGGATGGAAGCAGCTCTTCAGATTCCCGAGGAGACATGGTGTTGTGGGCCTTTTAACACAACAATGACCTGTAAGAGGGTATTAGGATGAGCCAGATTTTTAAAAAAGATTTATTTATTTTTATTGCAAGTCAGATATACAGAGAGGAGAGACAGAGTGGAAGATCTTCCATCCGTTGATTCACTCCCCAAGTGACCGCAATGGCCAATGCTGTGCCCATCCAAAGCCAGGACCCAGGAACGTCCTCCAGGTCTCCCACATGGGCGCATGCAGGGTCCCAGGCAGTCCTGACTGCTTTTCCAGGCCACAAGCCGGGAAGTGGAGCTGCCGGGATTAGAACCGGTGCACATATGGGATTTTGGTGAGTGCAAGGGGGAGGACTTTAATAACTATGCCATCGCGCTGGGCCCAGAATGAGGCAGATTTACCATAACCTATGATCCGTGTTCAATTCTGTGTGACTCTAGCACCTTGTGACATGTGTAATCAAGTGGCCACCATTTTTGGATCATTACTGTTAAATGTCAGACAATACCTTGAACGGGTCTTTAAGAGCCAGTGTTGTGGGAAGTGGACTGACCACAAGATGCTTGTGTCAGAATGAGGAGCCTTCCGGGTTACTGTACTGGACGGAAGCTATGCCCTTCCAGGGTCGCTGCACGTTAGGTCAGAAAATGATCTCTCACCCAAACAAGGACTGATAAGGAGTGCTGATAAGGTCAACAGACTGCCTTTTCCCGGCAGTTCATCCACCTGCATGTGCTTTGGTTTGGAAAGTGTTTTGCTAGAGCATTCATTTTCCTCTTCCTGTAACTAGCCCGGTGAGTGGTAGGCTCCATGAGAAGGCCCAGCTTGCAGGTACTTGCGCAGAAGTGATGACTTCCTGGGTCCCAAGAGGGCTAAGATGTGGAGCTGGGGGGGAGGGGTAGGGAACGGGCTCCTAACTCCCCCGCTAGATGATTCCTCCACCTCCCTGACTTCGGGCAGAGTCTGGCGGCACAGCCCCTTGGGCCAAGTCCACTCAGCCTCCGGTGTTGGTTACTTCAACAGGAGGGGCTCTGCTGCTCTGAGCCAGCCGGCATCACCCACGACGACAGGGCCCCAGCCTCTCCTTCCCAGGCCCCGAACTGGGTCGGCCTTCAAGCCCTAAGTCTATGGCGTTACCTCGGCTCTAGCTGGAATGAGGTTTGGGGGTCCTACGCCCCCCGACGACACTCAAGTGTCCTTATGGTCCTTGTTTTCCGGGTCCCCGACACCTCAGGGGTCCCCGGACGTTGGGCTCTTGCCGGCAACCCCCCCCTCGGCCCCTCGCCCCCTCTCCGGCCTGCCCGCATCTCCTCGCCCCACCCTTCCGCGCGCCCCTGGGCTCCTCTTCCCGCTCCCGGCTTTTGTTGCCCGGGCTTGTTTCTAACTGACGAGCACCTCCCCGGCTCGGTGCCAGGTCACGTGCGTTAGTGACAACCTCTCGCAGGGCGGCCCGGGGGCCGGGGCGCCGCCGATTGGCCGGGGTCGGCTCCGGCGCGGCCCTGGGGCGGGGCGGCCGGACCGGCGCGGGCGGAGCGGCCGATCAGCTGTTGCGAGCGCTGCACAACAACAAAAGGACCGGAACGGCCGGCGGTGGCTCGGGGCGCAGCGACAAGGAGGGCTGGAGAGCCGGCCCGCCCCCCGAACCGGCCACCCGGACCCAGCGAGGCGCAGCCTCTCCCGACCTCAAACTACCTCAGCAGCCCCGCGCCCTAACGACCCCGTCCCTGCCGAGCCGGCGGCAGCCGCTTCCTTCGCCGCGTACCCCGCGTTGGGGACTTGGGCGCACGTAAGTGCCGGCGGGGCGGGCGTCCAGGGACCCTCGACGCCGCAGCCCGGTCCCCGAGCCCGCCGGGCCTGACCGGGCGCCCTGCCCCTGGGCCGCCGGTGGTGCCCTCTCCAAGCCTCTCGCTTCTTGCCGCCCGTACCCTCGGCCGACCCTAGCGGCCGGGGTGCGAGCGGAGGCGGCGCGGACCTGGGCCGGGCCCCGGCGCTGGGCGGCGGTTGGGTGTTTGATTTCTGCCTCCTCCCCCAAGCCTGGCCTTTCTTGGCCGCGGCGGACCTTCCTCCTCCTTTTTCTCCTCCTCCTCCCCCCGACTCGGCTGTGGGACGGGGCTGCCCGTCTAGCCAGGGCGCGGCGTCGGGACTGGGGGAGCTCCGGGTACCGGGAATCCGGACCCTTGAGACGGTGCAGGCGGATGGCCGGCGGGAGCCCAGGAGGCTATGGGGCTGCGCGAATCTGCTGTGCTAACCGCCCGGCCAGCGCCTGTTTCGTGATCAAGTTGGTTGCACACAGCACTAGTTGAGGTTTCACCTGTGGGCAAGAGGGGGTGGTTCTGTTTGGGATCTGCCCTAATTGAGATCCTGATAGCTTGTTCAGCTTTTCCAGCTTATTTTCTTAAACCGCACCTTTACTGTGTGCCCGGGCTGTCACCTACCTGGTGCTAGTCGACCCTCACAATAAGCCCCCAGCAAGTGGCCCAATTCTTTAATAGAAAGGCATCCTGAGGCCCAGAGATTGACTAACGTATTCAGGACCGCACAGCCGATTTAAAAAATCAAAATTGCAGATGGGTTTTACTGGGGGACTCTTGGTTTTTATTTCGTTCCCGGATTCCTTGTGCTCAGTAAATCCAGAGGACTTGGAGGAGACCCTTCGCGTCTTTAGCTCCCAAGCACTTTAGGCGTCCTTTGCCGGGGAGTGGGACTGTGATTCAGCGTGCCCCCAGGACCCTGAAATCACGCAGTGCTTGGTCATTGAACAGGCTTTTCATTTGCAGGTGTGAAAAGCACGGGGGAGCTTTTTAGTCTCACTGTAGTTCCCGGGGCCCTGCCTGGATCCAGGGCCTTCCTGACTTCTGTGTCCAAGGTCTCTCTTTGGCTTACCCTGTCTAGTGCTCATCTGTGCTCCTTCACACTTCTTCCAGTGACCCTGCTGTCGGAATGCCATGTAAACAGGCAACAAATGATTACTTGCTGCAGTCTTTGGGGCACTTCCTTCAGCCTTCAGGACTGCCACTACCAAGTTAGTGGGAATAACCTCCCTTGTTAAGTAGTTGAGTAGACTGGGTTGCTGCAGAACAAGCAAAGGCAACATGGCTCAGTTTGGCAGTTCAGAAGTGATGTTAAGCTTCTTGAATCAATGCGGGTATCTCTTCTAGAGATAGAGGGTGATACCAAGAAGATGGGAACCTGGAGGCCGCTTTTCTATTTAACCACCTAATGTGTCCAGACTGCCCCCAACTGTCCACACATTTTCAAGTTAGAACTTCAGAGTGTGTACTTTTTTTTCTTTTTCTTTTTTGCTTTTTGGAGCCTCCTACTGGCAGCTAAAACCAACTGGAAAGCACTACTTGTTCAGTTTATAGAACCCACAACTGAGGGGGAGGAGAGTGCGAATTGGTATGCAGGGAGAGGCCAGGGGTTGGAATCGGGTGGCTTTATTCTGTGATGCTGGCTCCACCCCAAGCTGGTCTCTCACTTTCAAGCAAGCAACTTAAGTTTTCCCGGACTCCGTTTTCTCATTTTTCATCCACAAAGTAGGATGAATACTCAGTTGGAGCTGTCGTTATTACATGCAACCTATAGGGAAGAGATTTAATCCCAAATACAGCCTGCAATGAGCTTGTGGTTAAACTTTCCTGAGTGCCTCAAGGTGTCAGACCCTGTAAGTGCTATACGCAGTCATCCTGTTGGCCAGCAGACCCTGTCACTGGTGCACGGAATGATGGAACAGGCACCAAGTGGTTACTATCTCTAGGGTTACAAGCAGCAGAGCTTGATTTGGACTAAGCAGGTTAGCAGAGCAGCCTTGAGATACCACACCCCACTGCTTTTGGTGGGTCATGTTATCAAAATCAACCAGCTTTTTCTACTCACAGAACATTTCTGCTCTTGGTGTGACATCAGAAACACTAGTAATAAAATCTTAAGCGAGATGTATACACATCCTCTAGACTACAACTGTGATTTTAAGAAAAAAAAGAAACGTAGAAGAAAATATGCTAACAAATGACAAGAAGGGAGTGGCACAACAACTTTGTTTTGTTTTTAGAGATTTAATATTTATTGGAAGTCAGAGCTACTTGGAGAGACAGAGTGAAGAGATAGCACTTCCTATCTGCTGGTTGACTGCCCAGATGGCCACAACAGCCGACCTGGGCCAGGCCAGGAGCCCAGAGTTGCTTCCAGGTCTCCCGTGTAGGTACAGGACCCAAGCATTTGGGCCATTTTCTGCTTTCCCCAGGCGCATTAGCAGGGAGCTGGATGAGAAGTGAAACTAGGTCTCGAACTCATGCCCCTTTGGAGATGCCAGTGTCCCAGGCAGCAGTTTTACCCACTGTGGCCCAACACTGGGCCCCCTTATTTGTTTGGTAAAAGTCCCAAAATGCTGTTTTGATTTTATAATGAAATGGATGGTTTTAATCAGTGGGATGGGTTATTTTAAGAGAGCAGGCATAAAGCTACTTTCCTCAACTGTTTGGCCTGAGATACATTGTATTCCTTTTTCAGCCAGGAGCCTGCTGGCCTGGGGTTGGCTGCTCTGAAAGCTTGCATGCTCCTAGAACCCCAGCTACTCCACCCAGCCACCCACCCACCTACCTACTTACCTCCCCAACCTTTGCCTCTTTGTTCAGTTCCTGAGCTGCTTTTGTAAACTTGAGCTCTTTGGACACAGGCTGCCTCTAGAACTTTTGTTTTAGCATGATCTTTGCCCCGGAGTTGTGAAGGTCAGAAATTCAGTGGCCATGTGAAGAGATGGGTGTGAAACTATGCCTTGTCTTTCAGCTGCACATATAGCACACCCCATGGAGAACCTCTATTAGCACTGGACAGGACACAAGGTCAGAGCAGCAATGACTAGACCCAGACAGTGTCTACACCATTACTTTTTTTTTTTTTTTAAGATTTATTTTTATTGGAAAAACAGGAGAAACGGAAACATCTTCCATGCATTGGTTCACTCCCCAAGTGGTCACAATGGCTTGGGCTAAGCAATCCAAAGCCAGGCGTCTCTTCCTGGTCTACCATGTGAGAGCAGGGTCCCAAGGCTTTGGGCCATCTTTTGCTTTCCTAGGCTGCAAAAAGGGAGCTGGATGGGAAGTGGAGCAGCTGGGACACAAATAAGTGTTCATATGGGATCTCCACAGTGCTTAGAGGAGAAGGATTAGCCAGTGGAGCAATGGCTGGGTCCTGTGCCAGTAACATTTTGGGAAGATTTTTTTTTCTAGATTAGCACTGCTCAGCAAAAATAAGAGATTGTAAGCCACATGTAAGTTTTCCTGGTAGCCACATTAAAAAGGGAAAAAGAGGGCCCGGCGCGGTGGCGCAAGTGGTTAAAGGTCCTCGCCTTGCACACCCGGGATCCCATATGGGCGCCGGTTCTAATCCCGGCAGCCCCGCTTCCCTTCCAGCTCCCTGCCTGTGGCCTGGGAAGGCAGTCGAGGACGGCCCAAAGCTTTGGGAACCTGCACCCGCGTGGGAGACCCGGAAGAGGCTCCTGGCTTCGGATCGGCATAGTATCGGCCGTTGCGCTCACTTGGGGAGTGAATCATTGGACGGAAGATCTTCCTCTCTGTCTCTCCTCTCTGTATATCTGCCTTTCCAATGAAACAATAATAAAAATAAATCTTTAAAAAAAAAAAAAGGGAAAAAGAACAGGAGAAATTAATTTTATTAATATTTGTAACTTAATAGATCCGAAATAATCTCAACATAAGATTGCTCCTGAAGTATTCTGTTGGGTGGGCTGGGATCCTGAGGCCTTGAAATACAGCCCCATATCTATTTTATATTTATAGTAAGTTTCAGCCCAGCCGCAGGACTAGTATTGGGAATGCTTGATCTGTACTTGCATGTAAATTTACAGTGGAAGAAGTAGGTTTATTCACCCTGGTTATTTCTGACATGATTGAAGGTTTTCCAAAAATTGACTCAGTTATCAAATTTTAAGTGTAAGTGGATTAAAGTTAAATAAAATCCAGTTTATCATTCATATAAGTCAAACACATTTTATGTGTGCCTGGTGGGTCAGGTTTTCCAGTTGCTTCTGACCCCTTAGTGATACCACACCAATCTCAGCTCTCTTTATCAGGTTAGAAGTTCATGGGGAAAGAGAGGACATAAATAGTCTCCGCATTTTTCTGATGGCAGACTGAGGCTTAGTACCAGAAGTTCTGGTGCCCAGGCAAGTGCTCCTACCCAGGGACTCTGCCCTCTTTCCCCGCTGCTTCCTCTACCCTGCCCTGCCCTCACCTGCCTCTGCAGGGGCTTAGTGTGAATGCCAACAATGAGATGCAGGATGAGCAGCTTGTCTGTCCCTTTCCCTGCTGCCTGCTTGACGGTGGTTGTCCTTGCAGGGCCATGGCACATGAGGAGGCAGTCTTTGGCCAGGGAACCCATGGGGCATTGCAGAAGCTGCTCTGGAGGATCCTGTGCCCTACACAGTTGCATGGTATGCAGGCATGCACACCTGCCACTCTGTGGACTTGGCTGCTGTCACCAGAGGGGCCCCAGCATTTTCTTCTGCCTTGCACCTGGGCTGAGCCCCAGTGTCTTAGCCTCACCCAACAACAGGTAGGGGGAAGACAAGAAGAGCAGAGGCATCTCCCCTCGCCATCCAGGCACTGTAGCTATAGTGGAGGCAGGGCCTGAGGGCTGCCCTGTACTCTGAAGACTGGCATGGTTCTCCTAGCTAGCTCAGCTGGAGTAGCATCACACTTGAGTCTGCTCTCTGCTCCCACAGTGACAGAAAAGTGGTGAGAAGGTTTTGCAGATTGCTTTTTGCCTCCTGGTTCAGAAACCCTGATTAGTATCAGAGCTGGAATTGCACAAGATTGGGAGGGAGGGGGAAAGGAGAAGGACTATGGTGGCCCTGCAGCCCGAGGATACAATTGCACAGTCCGCTTTCCTCCTCACTTCCCTTACCTGGAGCATGAAGCTCAGCCTAGATCCGCAGTTTGGCCATGTTGCTTTCCAGAAGGTTTCAAGAAGACTGGTTATGCAAGTGACACTTCCTGTTTACCCGCTTGTAATCATTAATGGCTGAGGATGGTGAGCTGTGGCCACAGAAGTATTCTTCTGTCATGTATTTGAGATGTTTTACTCCAGCAGCATGCCAGCCAGCTGTGGTTTGCACACAAGGAATTGAACCAGGGGGTCTTAGCAAATGATTGTTTGACACACCAGGTGTCAAGAGGCTGAAGTTATGGGCTCAAGGCTGATGCTTATGTTTCATACAGATGTTGACCATTGAGGTGTCTTTCCCCATCCCTGAGTGGTCCTGGCCTCTCTGGTTTCTGTCACCCACTCTGGGTTGGCAGCTCCCAAATCTTCCTCCAGCTGAGAACACACCCTGCGTTCCACTGCCCTGTATCCCCTGTGCCATTTTCAGCTGTGCCACCTTGGAGAGTGCCCAGTGAGCCATCAGCAATGTCCGGCCTGTTTTCTGCAGCAATCCTAGTCTTTCCCTTAAGTGATTCCCCCATCCCTCTACCAGGTAGGCTGGAAACCTGGATCACGCTTGACTTTTTCTGCCCTTAACTTCTAGCTTAAATGTTCTTCAGTCCAGGACAAAGCCAGGATGCTGTAACTCTATCCAGGTCTCCTGTGCTTGGGCTATCATCTGCACTTTTCCTAGGTGCATTGGGGAAGTGAAATGAAAGTGCAGCAGCCAAGACTTGAACCAGCACCCATATGGGATGCTTGCTTCTTAGGCAGCAGTTTAACCCCCTATGCCACAGTACTGGTTCCTCCCCTGTGTTCTTGCGCCCTCTCGCTTGGCTTCTCAACCACTTAAGATTACTGATTTATTGCCAGTCTACCCAGCTGGTGTGAGGAACACTGTGTCCTTTTCCTCCCATGACATCCATGCCAGGCTGTCTCTTGCTGTGCGAAGGCCTCTCCCAGTGCCTTTTTCCCTGAACTAAGTGTGTGATAGGTTCCCAGTAAATATTTGCTGACTTGTGGTTGACCTGGATGGAGAACTGTGCCAAGTACCTTGCAAGGTGCATGTCCTAATGACCTACATTTCTCATTTAACAAGAGCATCAGGGAAACTGTTTAAGAAGTGGTTTTGGCAAAATTGGGAGCGACAGCAGGCTGGCTGAGTGAGAATGATGGGAGGAGGAGGTGGGTTTGGGCCCCAGTCCACAGGGCTTGTTGAGGGCTTGAGTGACCGGACAGGGCAGTTGTTGCTGTTTGCTATGGGAGATAAGGGTAATCAATATGTATGAGCAAGTTTATCAGGGGAAATGAAAAGCTCTTTTGTTATGTAACCAAGCAGACATGGATACATCAAACTGGACCTTTAGTTCTTCAGAGTTCCCTGAGGTAGGAACTCTACTGAGGATGTGTAGCTTCCTAACTGGCGCAGCGCCTTGCAGCCAAGGTGGGCCTGGAGCCTGGGCCTGCCAGCTACAGCATGGCTCACTAAACCGTGACACAGGAGTGGGATTTCCAGAGTTTCTTGTTGCCCAGCACATTCACGTGTAGTTTGCATGTCTCCATTCCAGCTGCAGGAATTGTTCTGCCAACTAGAGTGTGCTGTTTTTAGAGACTAGTAGTGTACATAGGTGTGACCACTGGCCTGTCCAAGAAATACAGCACAGAGAGATGCAGCAAGGGACAGGGAGGGCCTGGCCCAGTGGTGTGACCAGGCCCCAGAGCTGGATTCACCTGACTTGTACATGGTTGAGTATCATAGACCAAGGACACTAATAGATAGCGAGAAAGAGTTTTGTAGTTGGAAATCATTGTTCATGTTCATCCCATATAGAAGTACAGGTGTGAACAAGACCCACCTTTTTCCCACTTACTTCTACTCAGATATGTACAGGTTACGTTTGAATACTTGATTCATAATTACTTGTAAAAAAGGTTGGATTTCTTGTATTTGACTTGCATGGGAGGAAGTGGTCATAGAATGTAGGTTAAGGCATGTGCTTCTAAGGGTGTATGTATGTGTACAAACCTACTTATAAAATACCCATGCTGATGCATAATATTACCTTTTCTTTCTTTTTCTTTTTTTAGGGATAGTAGTTCTTTCTGTTTTTCACCTAAGTTGAATAAGCACCTTGCGCACTTTAATTTCTACTCAGAGCCATTCCGACTAAAGACAAAATTTTGAAATCTCACTATAAAGACATCCAGCCAAAGTCTCAAGCTTGCCTTAACAATGTTCCAGAGGCTGAATAAAATGTTTGTGGGTGAAGTCACTACATCTTCCAACCAAGAACCAGAATTCAGTGAGAAAGAGGATGATGAATGGATTCTTGTGGACTTCATAGGTAAGGAACTGCCCATGGTTAGTTTTCACAGTGAAAGTGGCAACATTTGCCTTTGAGTTTTTGTAGATCTGAGTTAATACCTCCGAAGGTCTTAAGCCTTAGAAGTAAGTAAACAGGAATGTCTAAAAATAGATTGCAGGAAAGAGTTTGGCACCAGATGATCAGTCAGTGAAATTGATTGACGTCAGACTATCCACTGTTGCAGCATTTAGAGCCTGATACTCTGAGAGGCCCTTGAATAGGAGCAACTCCTATCCAACAGGCAGTAGTCCATGGGCCCCAGTGTTCAGTCAGCAGAGCAGAAGAGCCCTGAGACCTTTCCAGCAAGTCAGTGTACTCCCCACATTTTGGCCACACACACGGTGCTAGGAAATGATTGTGTGATTGTTTTGAGTGCCTAGAAATTGTTTTGATTCTGACCCATATCAAGGGAGGAATGTGAGCACTAACAGTATCGTCTCTTTTCTTGACTGTGACTTGGATGGGCGTCTCCATGGTGACTTCGTGATATGATAATTCCCTTCCCATGGGATTTCGCTGCACGTGGCCCACCATCCAGATACCTGCACTGGTTTCCCAGCAGAGGAGGAGGAAGAGGAAGATGACATCCTTGAAGAGCCACCTACTGAGCATCCTTCCGTCTTCTCCTGTTTGCCTACATCTGTGGAGTGCTTGGCTGACACAACTGATTCCTGTTTCCTCCAGTTTGAGTCCTGCCCAATGGAGGAGAGCTGGTTTATCACCCCTCCCCCATGTTTCACCGCAGGTGGATTAACCACTATCAAAGTGGAAACAAGTCCGATGGAAAACCTGCTCATTGAACATCCCAGCATGTCGGTCTATGCTCTGCACAACTCCTGTCCTGGTCTCAGTGAGACCAACTGCAGGACCGAGGAATTTCAAGATCCGGGTAGTCCCAGGTGCGTCATCCAGCATGTTTCTCTCTAGGCAATCTGCTATGGGTGCATTTCATTTGTTTCTGCTTAAAGTGAAAACTAGGCTTTTAGAAGATGCAAAGCAGTTTTGTTGGGCAGTTTCTAAAAGTTTCAGCATAGTGATGTGTTTTTAAAATATTTTTTTAAAAGCTTGCACATTTTAGATTTTTCAAAGTTAGTTGTAGCAAGATCCCAGTTATATAATAGAGTTCTCATACATGTAGCTGTTCTGAATGGAAATAAAAGCCTGGTATTTCTCCTTAGTATCTTAGAATGTGACTGGCACATTATAGCCTGGATTATTTAGGAGATCAATTCCAACTAAAATATTGTGTCTCTTTTTGGTTTGTTAAAGATTATTTTATTGGAAAGGAAGATTTTACAAAAAGAAGAGATAGAAGTCCTCCATCCACTGTTTCACTTCTCAAATGGCTGCAATATTTAGAGCCCAGCTAATCTGAAGCCAGAAACCTGGAGCCTTTTCCTATCTCCCCCATGAGTCTAGGGTTTCAAAGGCTGGGGCCATCCTCCACTGTTTTCACAGGTCATCAGCAGGTAGCTGGACAGGAAGTGGAGTAGCCAGGACACAAACAAGCACCCATATAGGATGTTGGCCCTTGAAGGGTGAAGATTAGCTGGTTGAGCCATCATACCAGCCCGCAGAATATGATGTCTTAAACTCTTTTCTTCCACATAGTCTTAGGTTACATCAAATGGTATTTACACTTGAAAACCTAAGTAAAATGTCTGAAGTGTAAACTAAGATGACAGCTTTAACAAAGTTGCTTATAGTTGTTTTCTGCTTATAGTTGTATAGGAAAAAGTTCACATTGAAATGAGGTTTTGTTACGTGGGGTCCCAGTAGTGTGAAATGGTAGTGTGAAGTTGGAATGGCAGGTGGGTGGAGGCCCTGGTTCGTTCAGGGAGATGTCCAGTCAGTGAAGACAGAATACTCCAAAACAAACTTAAAAGACATCTTCTGGCCTTCATCCAGATATCATATCCAGGGAACATATCTGAGATGGCTTCCTCCCTCTAAAGTGACATCCTTTATCAGGGTATTTGCCTCAAAGTGCAGACAGTCTGTCACACATGGCAATGGAATATTCCCCCTGGTGTTAGCATGGAGCGGGTTGGAAGGATGGTAATATTGGCACTGGTTCCATTTCATTCCCTCTTGGCTCAGGAGTCCAAGTGAAATTTTTTGGAATAGATGAAAATATTCCAGTGGTTAGTGCTGTCAACTAAATGCCTCTTTCCAATAACTACACCATTGTGCATATCTTCTGTTTCCTGTTTGCCAAATACAAACAAGGCTCAGGCAGCTCATTAATATGTTAACTTTGTGAGTGTGTTGCACTCTCCAGTCCCAACATCGTAGAGGATCTTTTGGAGGTCAAATTATTTCATTTTGTTTGCACCAAAATGACAGTTCATTCATATAGCTACATAATCCCAGGCTATGGACTGGGTAAGGTGCTTAATGGGAAATGCTACTTTAACTGGCACTTTATTCAATTTGTCAAGAAGCATTCCAGCAAACATTTTAAATACAAATACGGCATTTTGGAGGTAATGCTGAATTGTTTATAGTTCTTCAGCTTGGTTTCTTCAGTTCCCTCAAATTTTGCATCTTTAAGAGAACTTTATGAGAATTTAGCATGATTAGTTAATACTGGAAACACTGGCATTGGTTGCTGTTCAAAGGTTAAGCGTGTATGTGAGTATACATGTGGTCAACAGCTTTGCAAAGCCACTTACAGAAGCAGTACTTGTGCATTGCAGAAAATGCAAATACGTAGAAATGTGAACTTTTGATGTGACATTCCCACAACTCCCAAATGTGTGTGGTTACTATCCTATGGCTTCTCCTTCCACTTGTCCAGTGTGTTCCCTTGTTTGGGCCCATCCACTGACCCTTTATGCATTTCTAACCTCAGTGGGACTCCTACTACTTGTTACTTTCGACAGTGATATGCACCATTTTGCATCAGTACATGTTTTTGTACTACTCAACCCATTCTCAGGGGTCCCTGGTAGTACCTATGGTATTTCACTGAGTTTGTCCAGACTGCCTCCAAAGCACCCGATTGTTAATGCATCTACAATTTTGATGTAGTCAGAGCATTGTATCCTGTTTTTGCATTCATATATTGTAGATTTAACATAAGATAGGTAAATTTCCATATGTAAATGATGAAAATACACTGAACTTTGTATGAATTCGTCGCACAAATCCTGTTGTTATTGCAATTGTTAATAGTAACCGAAAGATTATTAGCATTCTTGTTCTGAAATTTGAGGTTCTTATCAGGCAGACCTCACTGAATCAAGACGGGAATTGGGTGGTACCAAAGGCAGGTGAATAACTGTTGTAAACAGCTGCATCTTTCACAGATTACAATGCTTCTGGCCTGTGTGTCCTCGGGGATAGTTCAGTAAAGCACATAAAAGTACGCTGCTTCATAATTAGTGTGGGCTCTGGCATATGTGTTTTATTGCATTGTAGCCTTTATAGATATTGTTTGTTGAAGTTTATAAACTATTATGTCTCAAGTAAAACTTGTGTATGTGACTTAAGTGACCCATAGTAAGGCAGCTTGAATAGAGTTGACCACTTCCTAACAGTAAAATTAAAGTAGCATTTTAAAATCTTACTAGTGATTTAATAGTTCACCATTTAACATTTGTAGGGCCAGGAAAAGCTGCTTATAAGACTCATGGATACAGAGTAAGTATCTTCCCTGTGAGACTGGGTGACAGGTGCTGTCAGTCTGTGTAGGAAGACCCAGGGCTCATGCCTACTTTTCAAGGCTCACTCTCCTTTGTCTTTGTAGTCTCTGAGTGTGGCCTATTGTAGTTATACAACTACAAGTCCATGTTGAAAGAACTGTTTTCCTCCAGTGATGCTAAGGCAGAGCAAACAACTGCTCGTCCTGTGGAAAATCATCATGAAGTGCCTTAGAACATTTTGTGCCATGTGTGAATGCAGTTTGGATCCCTCATGTCTGATTAGCTTTCATATGAAAAACATAATAGGGCTCAGCACAATAGTTTAGTGGCTAAATCCTTGCCTTGCATCTGCTGGGAGCCCATGTGGGCCCTGGTTTGTGTCCCAGGTGCTCCACTTTAGCTCTCTACTTGTGGCCTGGGAAGGCAGTAGAGGATGGCCCAAGGCCTTGGGACCCTGCATCCACTTGGGAGACTTGGAGAATGCTTCTGGCTTCTGGCTTCAGATTGGCTCCATTGCAGCCACTTGGGGAGTGAACAGTAGTTATTCTGTAATCTCCTCTCGTATATCTCCTTTCCAATAAGAAAAAATAAATCTTTAAAAAAATAATCATACTCTGTTTTTTTTAAAACGGATTGGAAAGACAGATTTACATGGATAAGGAGAACTGTTTAGAATCTTTCATCTGTTGGTTCACTTCCCAAATGGCCACAATGGCTAGAGCTGAGCCAATGTGAAGCCAGAAGCCTGGAGCTTCTTCCAGGTCTCTCACGTGGCTACATAACTTGGGCCATCTGCTGCTTTCCCAGGTCATCAACACAGAGTTGAATCAGAAGTGGAGCAGCTGGGACACGAACCAGTGCCAATGAGGGATGCCAGCACTTGAAGGTGGAGCATTAGCCTATTCAGCCACAGTGCTGCCCCCATACTGTATGTATTTTAAGATCACTTGTCCTTCAAGGATCTTTAAAATGTTGCCATAAATGAAAATGCAGAATATGGCATGGTGTGCTGTGAACAAAAACAGATGTGCCTTCCATGATAAGCAGTAGATTTTTATGTGGAGAAGTGTTCAGTGAGTGGAATTTTCTTATGCCTAGTTCTCTTAAATATATAGATGGAAGGCTTGTTTCCTAATCAGTATAAACTAAGAATGAATATACTCTTTAAAGATTTTGATGAGAACTAAAATATGTAATATTTGCAAAATGTTTATCAGGTGCCGATTGTTGGGGGCACTGACAATTTCCTGCCCCGTGATTGGCCCTTTGCCCTGATTGCTGTGCCTTGGTGATCTTTAAGCTGATTGGACAGGATTGACATATAAGCCAGGGGCTTGGCAGGGGAGGGGCTTCTGCATAATGGAATTAACGGACATAACGGTTTTAACGGAAGGTCTGAATAAAGTGCCTCTGAGACGCTCTCCAGTGTTGGGTGATTTCTTCCGTGGGACGGGAGACCCTGATACCGATATTCAGTGATGTTGATCCCACCCCCAGAGGAGTGTGTATGAATTTGTGCTCTATAATCAAAATACAGTCCAAGTGAACTGGGGTGTCCGAGCCAGCTGGGGTAGGTGGCTTATTTGCACCACAAGCTGGCTTCTCTGCCACTGCCCCCACCCCTACCCTCACCCCGAGTCAGTGCTCTTGTTCAGCCTTAAAGAAGGGTGTGGCGAGCTGAAGTGCTAAGTGACTTTGTCAGTGTCATTTCCAAATCCTGCTAACTGCATGCATCCCCACTATTTTTTTCTGTTTCAGAGTGGAAGCTCAGAATGAGATGGAGCAGCACATCCGCTGCTATGTCGCAGCTTTTGCTGCTCATGCAGCTTTTCTGGAACAATCCAAGAGCTTTCGCCCTTCCCAGTGGATGAAAGAACATAGTGAAAAACAGTCTCTGAACAGAAATAGCCTTCGTCGCCAAAATCTTACCAGGGATTGCCACTCCCGGCAAGTCAAGCACAATAGCTGGGTTGTTCACCAGCCCTGCCCGCGTCAGTACAATTACTAAGAATTTCAAGTTTTGGTTGGTCTCACTGGATTTGTGTACACACATGGATTTGTGCCATGAGCACACTGTTTCTTCACAGCCAGTGGTGACCAGTCACGTTGTGGATACTTTTGAAAACCCTGTTTATGTGCCGGGTACCACATAACGCCTTGCTCCTAATATTTACTTTTTTGTAGATTTTTTTCAGAATATTTTTTGACATATCAATACAAGTTACAGTGTTTGGTGTTGGGGGGTGTCTTTATTGACGTGTACATGAATTAGCATTTTAAAGACATGTCTTCCCAAGTATAAGAATAGGCATCTTTTGGTTTTGTTTTATTTTGTATTAATCTTCTGAGTAAACAAAAATTTATTCTCAGGGTCAGCCATACACTTTATTGACCAGTACTTGATCATCTTTTCTGTATATAATGAATACATTTTTACACTAACATGAGCATTAACAAATGCGAGTTGCCACGGATATAGTGGAATTATGGCTGGACTCCCTTTTGAAAGAAAACTTGATACATTTCTGTGTGTGTGGTTTTGTGGGGTTTTCTTTTTTTTTTTTTTTTTTTTTTCCAGATTAGTAATGCAGTTCGTGTTGGAATTCAGGTACATTAAGCTTTAGTGAGCAGTACTTTAGTAATTGTTATCTGACCAGTGATGTGGTACAGACATTGGCAGATGTCGTGGGCAAAGGCACGGGTCTCCTGTGCAAAGGGATTATATTAGGTTTGCGAAATGACGTGGAAGACCCAAGTCCCAGCCTGACCCCTCTTCACCTCATATTTTAAGCTGTTTTTTAGTTCTTTCCTGCTAGCTCTATTGCCCACCTCGTGTGAGCAATGAACTTGGGTGTCATTTGGGCACTTGGCATGACTGCACATGATATATGTGTGTGTGCAGCTTTGTGCTTGTGCCTGAGAAAAGGAGTAGTCTTCTCATGTGCACTTGCGCAGACGAGGAGCAGCCCTCTGCCCTCAAGCCCTGCCTGCCCAACTCAGGCACGGGCCAGGGTGGCTTTCTGGCGATGGCTCTCCCAGCACCTGAAGCGGGGTAACGGGGTAACTTTAAGAATTCATTTTGCGTTTTTACTTCAGACACTCTGAAACCACTCTGGCCTCGGGTGGGGGGCCTCCACCACCGAGAGGGGAGAAGTATCACTCTGGGCCCTCTCAAACTGAACCTGTGCGAACTTCCGAGGCCTTCCTACTGACTCTAGTGATGGCGGACTGGGGCACCGCTGTCACTGCTGTTGCCCACGGCATTGGTGCTACTGTGGCCAGGGCAGAAAGTTCCACTCACATGTAGGCCAGTTGCCTTGACTCGAAGCAAAATGGACTTCCTTACCTCCAGTCTCTTCCCACTGCCGCGGGGGTCTGGCTGAACCACAGACCCTCACTGGTGTCCTCTGCCAGGAGCATCTCCTGCCCAGTGGCATGGCATGGCTCACCTGTCCATCTTCTCTGAGCCCTTGCTACCTGAGTTAGGCCAGGGAGCCTAGGCAGAGTGTCGTGTACTTCAGGGCAGGGAGGGCTGCTTCTGTGCTGGTGTCAGATTCGTCCACTGGCTGCGCCCAAGTGCCAGGATGTCTCTTTAACACAAGAGGCAGGACCCCCTTCGCCCTTCCCCCATGTGGGCTTCCCCTTTATTTATTTGTTTTCTATGGGCCAAGATTGTCAAGATTTTGTAGTTTGTTACTTATTTGCAGTTGTTTACCAGATTTGGGAGACAAGGTGAAGTTTTCCCGAAGGCCTGTGTGTGTGCTTGTGTGTGTGTTTTAAATCGACTGTTCGAGGGCCATTCTTTGACTTGAAAACTGACCAGTTCACTGTCTTCTGCTGGGGAGCCCAAGTGTGTGGGGGTCTCTGTGTGTGTATGCGTGGTTAGTGCCACACCAGCTACAAAAGTTTAGCCATGAGAGTTTGTTTGGCAGAGAGAACAGATCTGTATATAAAATGCATTGGTCTTAGCTATGATTTTAAGATTTCCTGATAACTAAACAATTTACATCTGTTAGTTACTGCCTCTTCGTTGGTCCCAGGGCCCAACTTTTCTGTGTCCTTTACCCAGAAGACAAGTGTTTGATTGTTGGGACTTCTCAACAGGATTAGGGTTACCAGACCACTTATGATGCCCTGCTATGGTGTCTGTGAAGTGAGTTTCTAAGGTTTCGTCTAAACTTGGCACATATTGAAGAAAATGGTTAACAGTTCAGTTGGAAGTTCTCAGTCTAGAAAAGTTTCTTTGGCATCTAAAGACATAAGACCAATAATAATACAGAATGATGCTGACTTGTTAAGTATTCTCTGAAATATGGCCAAAGTACACTGAGTTTACTCATTTTGCTGTTGTAAACATCAGTGGTTTACAGTGTGCTTTAGGGCATATTCCTTGAAAATGGGATCAGAGAACAAGGAGGACCCTCTGAATTTAGTAGCTCTTGTTTCTAGACTAGTGGCATAGAATGTTATTTGGAAAAAATCTGGAATATTTGGCACACAAGCAGTGCCTCGTGGATGAGTTTCTTAGCTTTTACAATGCACTGTTTCTGAAAGTTTGTGGTTTTGTTAATAAAACATTGTCTGCCAAAGCTATGTTTAGTTTTCTTTCTCTGCTGACTGAATTATATCCTGCATATGTACTATGAAGCTAGCCACCCATTAGTTGTTGTGGCAATGCATTTCATGCTTGGCTGGCTAGAGACTTTTTTTTTGCAGAAGATGAAAAGTGATGGGATGTTTTTACTCCTATTGCAGGGTGCTTTTGTCCTCCTCAGTTTCCTGTACTTTTTTTTTTAATTCTCAAGCAGTCTGCTGCATTTACACTCTTCCCCAGCTGTATCAGTGCTGGGAACAGTTTACTAAAGTTCAGCATCACTTGTTTTGGCTTCTTGCGTCTGTGGCATACACTGGTTGGTCATCTGTGTCTGCACGAAAGCCAAGTTTCTTTGCTCTTTCTCGTCCGTCTCTAGGAAATGTATTGTCTTTATATCGTCTCAAGAATAAAACAAGGAAAAGGTACATTTTTATTCTTATTTTCCTTGAGCTGGAGGAAAAGAAAAAGAAAGGACTGTAACTAGAAGGTTGACATTGAAGTTGGTTGGTGAAAAAAGCTAAAGTGTTTCTAAGATTATTTTTTGTTTGCTTTTAGAGTCAGTTAAGAGACTGCTCCTAGTACTGGGAGATACTAGTATATGTTTCTAGTGTTACCTTACAATTACCTTTTTATTTCACAAGGCCCACCAATACTGGGTCAACAGTTTATAGAGATGGGCTTCTATCATGATGGCTTTGTGACCATCAGCCTTGCTGACAAATTGCAAATGGCCATCTCTACTTACTTTATTGCTTACAATGTTATATTAAATGCTTTACTTAAACGTCCTACACATTACTCATACAGTGGGGTTAGCCCAACCACACACGGGTATCACTTGAAAATCTGACACCAGTGGACATGGTGAGAAGGGCCAAGAAAGAGGAGCTGGAGAGCAGACAGGCTGGGGCATCCACCCCCTGAGGCAGCACCCTGCATGCAGGAGGAGGTACTGGTGACAGGAGGGTCACTCCCATGGACGAGGTTCCATACATCATAGAGAATTTTCCTTAGGACATTCTTTTTAAAAACTGTAAGTGTTCAGTGCTTGGTTTTTCGTTGTATCAGCCTGAAGTATTAGTATTTGTTGTCTAGGTGGACGTGTGAAAACCAAACCAGTACTTGGGGAGGTTATGTTTGTGTGCATTCAGGCTGGGAGGACGGGTGGTTTTGTTTGTTTTTCCTCCAGAGGTTTGTTCTTTAAACAATCATTGTGGAGGGTTTTTTTTTTTAAAAAAAAAAGTTTTTATTGTTATTGTTATATAATATATATATATATTTTTTGGTCAAGCAAAATTGTGAACACATTTGCTTTTCAGAGTTTCCAAGATGGGAAGAGTAGTGGGGATGTACTATGTGCCTTCTCAATGTGTTATTTTCATCAACTTGAAAACTCAAAAGGGACGTTTGGTTACATCATATACTGTACATCAATCTATGCATAAATGGCAGCTTGTTTTCTTGAGCCACTGTCTAAACTTTTTCCTGTTTTTATAGAAATTTCAATACTGATTTATAGATGGTTGGTTTTATACAGACTGAACAATACAGCACTTTGCCAAAAAAAAAAAAAAATGTAGCATTGCTTCATTGTTGTGTGTTAATGCCAGTTCTCTGTATTGGGTTCAGCAGTGCTCTGCACTGCCTGGAGTTACAGTTTTTAACCTGTCAGTAAATAAAATTTCCTTCAGCTTTACGGTTGCCAGATTCTTTTTATTATTTTCAAAGGTAGGCACTATTTACTTCAGATACCTGCTGCTTAGTTTTGCTTACCTAAAAATGTTTACTATGCACTCTTAATTTGAAAACAAGATTTTTAAATTTTTATTTAAAAGGTAGGTTTACAGAGAGAGGAGAGACGGAGAGAGATCTTCCATCTATCTACTGGTTCACTGCTCAGATGGTTGCAACAGCCAGAGCTGGGCTTGGAGCCTCTTCTATTTTTCCCATGTGGGTGCAGGGGCTCAAGGACTTGAGCCATCCTCTGCTGCTTTCCCTGGCCATAGCATAGAGTTGCATCAGAAGTGGAACAGCTGGGACATGAACCAGAACCTGCTGGCATCACAGGCAAAGGTTTAACCTACTATGCCCCAGTGCCAACCCCTAATGTGGGCTTTAAATTTTTTTAAAAGGTTTATTTTTACTGCAAAGTCGAATATACAGAGAGGAGGAGAGATAGGAAGATCTAACATTCAATGATTTACTCTCCAAGTGGCCATAACGGCTGAGCTGTGCTGATCCAAAGCCAGGAGCCTGGGGCTTCATCCGGGTCTCCCACATGGGTGCAGGAACCCAAGACTTTAGAACATTCTCGACTGCCTTCCCAGGCCACAATCGGGGAACTGGATGGGAAGTGGGGCTGCCAGGATTTAGAACCAGTGTCCATATGGGAAAACGGTGCATGCAAGGCAAGGACTCTAGCTGCTAGGCCACCATGCTGGGCCCTAAATAATTTTTCAGTATGTTTATTTTGAAATGCAGAGTAACAGAAAAATAGAAATCTTCCATCCTATTGTTTACTTTCCCAAATTGCTACAATGGCTAGGACTCGGCTAGGTCAAAGCTAGAAGCAGGAACTCCATCCAGGTCCCGCCTGTGCGCAGCAGGGATCCCAGCATTTGGGTCATCTGCTCCTAGTTATGCCGCTAGTTAACTTACCTCTTGCACTGCTGGCATCCTTGTAGGCATCAGTCCATGTCCTCCTGACTGCTCCACTTCTGATCAGCTCCCTGCTAATGGCCTAGGAAAAGCAGCAGAGGAAGGCCCTACCGTGCCACCCATGAGAGACTAGGAAGAAGCTACTGGCTCCTGCCTTTGGCCTGGCCCAACGCAAGAAATCACAGCCATCTGAGGAGTGAGTCAGTAGGTGGAAAACATCTCTCCCTCTGTAACTCTTTCAAATAGATTAATCTTTAAACAACAAAAGGGTGTAGCAGTGGGGCTAAGGAATGACTGTCCTTGGGGAAAATCAGCATTCTAGAACTATGGCTTGTTGCAAGACAGACTTTCTTAGCTTCGAATCTCTGCTGAGATGAAAAGATTGGGGTCAAGGATAAGGAGTCACCCAGATAAGGAAAGCTCAGGAAAGTTGATTTGGGGAAGAGCCAGTGAAATGGAAATTGCTACCCTGGTATGAATGGCAGGTGGGTGGCTGCTGCTGAAGAAGTTTACATACCCACTTGGAGATCAACCAAACTGTCCAAGTAATTATGCAACATGGTCAACATCAGTGACTGAATCCAGTCAAAAGTGAAGGTGAGGGCAGGCACTGGGCCTTGTAGTTAAGAAGTGCATGTCTCACACCCACGTACCTAAATGTGGTTTTCGGCATCAACATCTGGCTCAGGGTTCTGATTACTGCACACCCTCAGGGAGAGCAAGTGATGGCTCAAGTTGTTGGGTCTCTGCAATCCATATAGGAGAGCTGGGTTGAGTTCCCCTGCATACCAGGGAGATCTGTGCAGGCAAGGGAAGGCAGGATCTCTGAATCAAGGCATGTCAACACAGTCTTCAAAATGCAAACTGTTACCATAATGAGCCACGGTTCCTGTTGTAAAGAAGGAATATAGGCAAACATATGTATCTAACCACCTATCCCAAAGAAACACAGGAAAAATCAACCAGAACTGAAAGGGACTGGTTATCTGCAGAGGGGGAGTGAGAGTTGGAGAGATGAGAGCTGACACTGGTTTGTGGGAGGATGCCACATTTCCCTGAGTGCTGGTGAAGGCTTTGCCCGTGAGAACTACTGTAACACTTCTGCAGTCCCCAACACTCTGGTAAGGCTGTGAGTGCTGGCCAGCTACCTGGCGCTCAGAGGCTCCTCTACTGGACAAGACAGCACACCCCCAGGACCCAGAAAGTTCTAGTGTTCTAGAAAGAACAGTTTTCTCCAGAAATCAAACATTTAAGTCCTGTCCAGTTTTTTTCTCCTCCTTTACCTGCCTTAAGATAATTGGAAAGTGCAGTAGCCGCCTTTCTTCATGACCACTCTTTGTTCCATGCATTCCAGGCCCCACTCTGGCATATTCAGCTGAGTCTTTCACTTTCCAGCTTCAGGTTAACCTCAGTGCAGGATTCGTTTCTCCGCTGAGCTAAGAGGAATTCAACTTGGGGGCCAAAGAGAAGTGACAGGGCCCAGTGCTGCTGATAGGCAGTCCTGTGTGCGACTTGTTGCTATTGTAGCTTTACTCATCTCTGCTCTCTTCAAGACGTCTTGGGGCTCACATTGTGGTCTAATAATTTAAGCTTTTGCCTGCAATGCTGGCATCCCATATGGGCACCAGCTTAAGTCCTGGCTGCTCCACTTCTGATCAAGCTCCCCACTAATGTGCCTGGGAGAGCAGTAGAGGATGGCCTAAGTACTTGGACTCTTGCACCCACAGGGGACACTCTGAAGAAACTCCTGGCTCCTAGCTTTAGCTCTGCTCAGCTCTGGCTTGTGTAGCCATTTGGAGAGTAAGCCAGAGGATGGAAGAGCTCTCTCCCTGTCTTTCAAATAATTAAAATAAACCTTTTACAAACACACACATATAAGACCCCCTAACCCAGCGCTTATTAAACTTTGAAATGCAAACAGATCATCCGAGGTTATCTGCCAGTTGTATTCAGGAGCCAGGAGCAAGAGTTTGACTACATTTCTAACAAGTTCCCAGCTGATGCCCATGCTGCCAGTTCATGGGCCACAGTGTGAGCAACAGTGCCCTAACCCAGTGCTCCTCAAACCTCAGTGTGCACTGTAGTTACCCAAAGGGCTTGTTAAAATACATGTTGCTGGGCCCCCCTCTCAAGTTTCTAATTCAGCAATCTGGTTTATGCCTAGGAATGTGTAGTTCTAAGAAGTTTCCAGGGCTAGATCACTGCTAGTCCAGAGAACAGCCAAAGGCCACAGCCCTGGTTAACCATCACCCTCCTTGCTCCCCACATTGCTCCTGTTTGGTTTCAGAGGCAGGAAAAGCCTCAGGTGGACTCCAGCCAGTAAGCCTGCTGTTGCCGTGTAACAGTGACCACCTGCGACTGGAGGGCATTATTAAGAACAACACATGCGTAATGAAGAGCGGTGGGTGGACGCCAAGACATGCTGTTTGGCAGACATTGTGCTCCCGTTTCTAATAGAATCCCAGGTTCCTCCTGGGCATCTTTCCCCAGTGACTTCAGTTTCAATTGGCATGAATTACTGCAGCTCCAGGACAGCACCAGGGAGTGGAGGCCTGGCTAAGCAGCCATTGCAGGCTGATGGAATGCCCTGGGCTCTTCCCTGGCCTATTTGTAGGCCGAGAGGATGCGCCCCCTTTTCACCAAGAATCAGGTGCTACCTATTTCACAGTACAAGGGAGGCGGTGTCAGAGGTGGGGCCAGGGGAAGAAGCAAGGAGGGAGGCAGAGGTGGTCTGTCCTAGACACAGAATTTACTACCTGAATCTAACTCTTCTGTTAGGCTACTTTGGGAGCCACAGTTTCTCTCTGTGCTCAAGCTGGGTTTCTGCTACCTGGGATGAGACTGTCTGCACACCCTCTTAGCTTCCAGGAGAGCAGCTAGAGGGGCTCCTGAAGCTTCTCTGGGGAGGATTCAGCCCAAGACTCCAGAGCCCTGCAGGATGGTGGTGAGTGCATCACAGGTGGAGGTGCATATTCAGAGGTTCAGTCTCTGTTGAGGAAAGGCTGCCATGTAGGCTGGTGGGCTGTGGGTGGCTCCCCAGGGGTCAGGAACAGTGGGTGGGTCCATTCCCTGCTTCTCCCGTGGCTGCCAGGGTGAACTCCAGCCCAGCCACCCCTGGCTCTCACGGACCAGATACTGGGGTTCTTGTGACAAGAGGGGAAGGACCCTCTTCACTCCAATAATTCTTGTTCTGATGAAGCTGGGGTGGGGTAGGGGGAGGCTCTGCCCTCATCAGTGGGGTTAATGCGCTTATATATTTTAAAGATTTACTTAGTTATAATGGAAAGGCAGCAGGGTCATTCTCCGCTGATTTCCTAGGTCATAAGCAGGGGCCTACTTATGGATGGGGAGTGGGGCAGCCGGGACAAGAGACGACACCCATATGGGATGCTGGCACTCAGAAGTGCAGTATTAGCCTGTTGCATCACACTAGCCCCAGCTAACGCCTTTATAAAGAGGTCTCAGAGAAGCGCCTTGTCCTTTTCCTCCCATGGGTCATGTGGGCACTAAAGACATTGAAGAGCTAGACTTCCCGGCTAGGAAATAGGGTGCAGACAAGGTGATCTGGTCCAGAGTTCCCTGGACATGCCTTTTCTGACATTGTGCTGTCACTCCACGTACCCTGTTGTCGCCATCCACAGCAACAGCACCTGTGTCCGTCTGTTACCAAAGCAGCTGCCTTGTTCGTCTCCATTTGGAGACCATATCCTCTGAGAGCAGTATTCTGATATGTGCTATGACCTGCCCACGTGAGTAACTATAGGAAACTCTGAATGAAAAAAACCTGACATGCTCACACGTCCTCTCTGAATCAGCCCTATTTTAAAAAAGATTTACTTACATTTACTTGAAAGAGCTACAGAGAGAAGGAGAGAGCTTCTACCTGCTGAATCACTCTCCAAATAGTTGTGATGGCTGGAGCTGAGCCAATCTAAAGCCAGGACCCAGGAGCTGCTTTCAGGTCTCCCACATGGGTGCAAGGTCCCAAGGCTGCTGCTTTTCCAGGCCATAAGCAGGGAGCCGTGAGCACTAAGTGGAAAATGAGTTCAGATGCCACTGGGCCCCTGGAAGCCTCCCTCTCTCCTGGTGGTGGAAGTTTAGGCCATCAGGGCTCTCCTGTGAGAAGCAGAAGATGGTCCTGTGCAATGACAGCAGGGATAGCATGGCCTGGGGTGAGATGCCATCATTTATGTAGGGTCCCAAAACAGACCAAGTGCAGCCAGCAGCAGGTGGGCAAACACAAGGCTGCAAATTCTTGGTCTGTGAAGATAATAACAACTCAGGCACCTGTCAAAAGCAAAAGGCATTCCCAAATAGGAGACATCTTATTTGAGAATGAACAGCCTCTGGTAATTACAATGTGCACACAGCTCAGAAGTGAAATAATTTAAAAAATAATTTTAAAACAATTTTTAAATTAAAAAAATTTTAGTGCTTTTATTGAAATCATTACACTGGTCATCTAGTGAAGTGATACTTTATTTTTTACTTCTTTTGAATGTTTTATTTATTTGAAAGACAGAATTATAGAGAAAGCTCTTCTGTCCACTGGTTCACTCCCCAAATGGCTGTGACAGCCTGAAGCCAGGAGCCTGGAACTCCATGTGGGTCTCTCCCGTGGGTGGAATGGGCCCAAGCATTTGGGGCATCTTCTGTGAACAGCTGGGACTCCAATGCCTGCCCTAGTGGGAGATCTCATGAGAGATGTGAAGAGTTTTCCTCCTCTATCACAAGAACAAGTATCCCAAAATTGTCCCAACT
>NW_024467029.1:0-9285 GCF_017591425.1 Ochotona curzoniae
ATCGTGCAGCATGGCTGACCACAGACCGCTCTGTGTCAGCGTTCGTTTATAAACATTCACCCTGACAACGTCCCCACCAAGAAGCAGCACTAAACGACTCCTGGCCAGGTCCCCGCTTCCCCACGGGAGGCATCTGTGTAGCCAGAGGACTGGGGATGCTCCAGCGGTCTGGGTCCTGTCCTTGCTGCGACCAGGGCTGCCCATGTCCAGGCCAGGCGCTTCACTTGGTCTGCATGGGCCATGGGTGATGAGGCTGGCAACGCGGATCCTTGACTCCTGGGCTGGCACCAGTCAGGTCTTCATCACACCCACAAAGGAGACCTGTGAGAGCAGACCCCGAGCCCTGGCCTTGTCTGCTCGCAGCCTCTCAGACCCCAGAAGCGCTGCCCGTGGGGTCATAGCCCAGACACTGGGCTCAGGGGGAGCCATGTGTGAGGCTGGGGCCTATACGCACCTCCTGGAGGACCTTCTCCAGCGTCTCCTTACTGTGAATGGACCGCCTGTGGAGACAGCACTCGGTCATCCCTGCCCACTCCCACCAGGCTCACATGCAGGGAGGCGGCAGGTGTGCATGGATGCTGGGCCCCCACCTGTCTATCCTAGTTGCTATGGTCACCGTGAAGGCCCCCTCTGTGTCTGGCAGGTAGGTGGATGGGACCACCCAGTAGGTCCCAGCAGACAGCAGGCAGAGCCGGCTCACGTCCTGGGCGCAGCGGTGTGGCACGCAGCTCAGCAGTGGCTCCTGAAGCAGCAGCAGTGGGGGCGTGGCCGTGGGCAGGGCCTCACTGTCGCCGTTGCTATTACTGTCAGCTGGAACCTGGACGAAGAGGGGCCAGAGCTGAGTGGGAGCCGCACCCTCCCTCACCACCCCAGGGCTCCTCCTGGCTTGGAGCCCCAGCCACCACCCAGGTCCTGGGGTCCCCTGTGAACAGATGGGCCACTGGTGCATCATAGCCAGCCAGCCACCTGACAGGCACATTAAGGGTCTCCGCGCCCTAACCCCGCCCAGCTCCCTCATCCCGGCCCCGCCTGCCTGAAAGACGTGGAAGCCGATGGGATGCAGGTCGCTGGTGCTGAGCCGGCACTGCTGAAGTGTGATGCGCACGCAGCGGGGGCCAGCTCCCGCGGGCACAGAGAAAGGCAGGCGGGGGTTGGTGGGATAGGAGGCGAAGTTCCTGCTGCCCCCTGCTGTCTGGCCAATTCGCCAGGAACCCTGAAGCCGCACAGTCTCCCACTCGGTGGCCACTGCTGCCCCGGGGCTGGCGCTCTTGGCCACAAGCCTGACAGCACTGCCAGAAACATACCACAGGAGGGCGCTGCAGTCACGGCCACCACCACCCTGGGACCACGGGAGCCGCCCCACGCTCACCTGAGGGAGACTCTGCCGGTGGAGAAGACACGCAGCAGGAACTGCCCCGCGACGCCCTTCAGGAAGGTGCTGGGCACCACCAGGTAGTAGCCGGGCGAGAGCTCACAGTGCACGTGGACCTCCCGGTCATATGCGTGGCACGCGGTACCAGCCACAGGGGGCACAGACAGCACCCTGGGCAGGCTTACTCGCTGCTTTTCCACCTGCCAAGGGCAGGCCAGCACTCAGCAGAGGCTGTGACCAGTCCTTGACCTCTGACCTCTGACCCTGCCTAAGGACACGGCCTCTCATGGTCCCAGCTGGAGCACCCTGGCCTGCTGGTCACCGCTTCCATTCACGGGCTGGCTGGAAATGGCCACAAGCCCAGCTTGTCAGTCCCAGATCCAACCAGACAGGGCTGTGTCCCCTCAATACGGCTGCACACAGAGCTTTCCAGCGCCCACGGGGTGGGCCCACCACACTCCAGTGGGGCACACAAACTAACGAATACGCCCGTGAGCAAGCAAACAGCACCGCCGCCCTGACCACGGCCACCAGCCCCGTGGCCCTGCTCTGTCTCTCTTTGTCTCTCTTAGGCCTTCCAGGAAACCATTTCAGGAACCAGTCCTGAATGTGTGGCCAGCTGGGGCAACAGCCTGCGGAGTGAGCAGCAGAGCAGACTGGGAGCCCACAGCCACCTGTGTCCCAGCATGGCTGCCCCTGAGACCTGCTAGGCCTCCTTGGGCTGTGAGGGGCCAGGCTGGGGTGCAATTACCTTCCAGATGTGCAGGCCCACAGCTGGGTAGTCCTTGCCAGGAAGGCTGGTGGAACTCTGTGAGGTGAGGCCGCTGGCCGCAGGTGCCCGGTGCCGGCCCGCCCAGTCCGCCGGTCGCCTGTCGCGCTTCTGCAGCAGGGCCACATACACCTCACTGGGCTCCAGGACCCGCAGCCAGAACTTGGGGTTGCTGGGGAAGCTGCTGTTGTTCCGGCAACCTCCAGCAGACTGGCCCTTGACCCAGGCCCCGGGCAGCGCCTGCGTGTGGCACAGCACCTTTTCTGGCACAAGAACATGGCAGTGTCACCATTGGCCTGGCCTCAGCACTGCCAGACTGTGCCAGGGTCACCCAGGGGCCCCACCAGCACCAGGCAGCTGTGCTGAACCCACCCGCTACCTGTGTGAAGGCTCTGCAGGTGGCCAGCGGCGGTGACTGGGTAGCCCACGGTGAGCTCATCAAACTCGCTAAGGAACTCATCCTCTTCCATCCAGAACTCTCCTTCTTGGAGCTGGGACAGCAGCTCGGCTTCTTGTGCGGACTCCACCTGGCGCCACCCCTCACCCCTGCAACGAGGCCATCTCAGCGGGGTGGGGTTGGAGGGCCCCCTCCGGGGCTCAGGACCTCGTGTGCCCATCAGCCCCATGATGCTTAGCTACAGGGGGTGCCTGGGGCAGCTGGGGTCTGGGGTCTACACCCGCCAAGAGTTTCCAGGCTCCAGATCACTTCAGAGCCCATGAAAAGGTGCTGCATGGCCTGGCTAGGCACAGCCACGCTGGCTGACAGGTAGCCTGGGCCAGGGCACTCTGGGTGGGTGGCACTCACCCCTCTCTCCAGCGCCCCTGCCAGCAGTGTCGGCCCCAGGTGTTGTACACACGCAGCAGCAGCACCCGAATGCTCTGGCCCCAGAGTTCCTGCACGTCCGAGATGACCAGGCTGTGGAACTCGCCCAGCTCGCCGGCATCTGTGTGAGGAGACGCTCAGATACAGCACCCTGGAGCCCACGCAGAGCACACATACGGGGCCGTATCTTCCCGGCTAAGAGCTCCCACCCAGAGCATGCACACACGGGGCCGTGCCTTCCCGGCTGATAAGAGCTCCCACGCAGAGCACATATGCTGGGACGCTGCCCTACAGCTGCCACTCTGGGGTCCAGTCACATCCCTGTCCTGCCATGGGCACCAGTGACCAGCTGCCAGCAGCAGCATCTCCAAAGCCCGAGGAGCCAAGTAAAGTACCACTCCCCCAGGGCAACAGTGGCAGGATGCAGGAGCATGCCTTGCAATGTCACGAGGGACACTGCACACCCGGGGCCCACTGGAGTGTCTGCCTGCAGCAAACCAGGCCTTTACTGAGCCCTGATCAGGTGTGGGGCAGCATGAAGGTTAGCATGTTCCAGTCAGCTTTGGTGGTCATAACCTTGACCGACTTTCATTTGCAAAGCAACTCTAAATAAGAAACTACAATCAGGGGTACTCACAGCCATGATGCTTCTAACCAGCCAGCATTAGGTGCCGGAGCAGGACAACCATGGCAGGTTTGGGGGTTGGTGCCCCAGGTAAGACACTGGGGCACAGCTTGTAAAGCTGCCATCTGCAGCGTTAGCATCCCATGTGGGCCCTGGTTCATGTCCCAGCCGCTCCATTTCCCATCCAGCTCCCTGCTGAGGCACTGGAAAAGCAGTGGAGGATGGCCCAAGTGTTTGAGTCCCTGCACCCATGTGGGAGACCCGGATGGAGCTCCTGACTGATGCAGCTATCCAGGAAACTGACTTTCAATAAACCAATCTTCAAAAACAACTGAGTTGCCGACCGGCCTCCAGCACCCTCCGGTGGCTTTAGGTTCCAGTCAGCTCTGCCTGCCTCCACCTTCCAGTGTGAACCTGGGACATGTCCAGTGGGAGACCAGGATGGAGCTCCTGGCTTTAGTCTGGTGCAGTTCTGGATGCTGCAGGCACTTGCAGAGTAAACCAGAGGGTGTAAGACCTGTCTGAGTCTTTCAAATAAGTAAATAAAAAATTTAAAACAAACCAAAAACACAAAGAGGATGTGGCTCCGTGAGTCGAGCTGCTGGCTGAGTGGCAGGCACCCACGTGAGTGCCAGCTCAGGCCCAGGCTTGCCCTCCCTTACCAGGGCGACTGGGAAAGCAGCAGAAAACGGCCCAGGTAGCAGGGAGCCTGCCACCCACATGGGAGACATGGATGCAAGGCCTGGCACTGGCCTGGCCCAACCTCCACTGTCTGGGGAACAGGCTAGGGAAAGGAAGTCCCTCCAGTATTTACTTCAAACAAAGAAATAAACGTCTTTAAAAAGGAAGAAAACCACAGTACGTGCATTCACCAATTAAGATGTTGATAAGTTCCATGAGTACAAAAAAACAGTATAAACAATATAAAGAAATATTCCAGATATTTACAGGAAAAAAACGGAAAACTGTGCTAAGAAGCTTGCAGTGGTCTCTCCTTTCATGAAAATCTTTCTTTAACAAACTTTAATGAGGTTACGAAAGTGAACAATGGGGTGGCCCTTGTGTGGTCACCAGCTGATAACACACAGGCCAGGCTGTGCAACCACTGCTTCCTGGGCAGAGAGCCCAGCAGCGGGGCCACAACACAGGCTTTCCTCCAGGCAAGAGGCCACGAAAGAAAGGACCACCTCCACCAGAGAAGATGGACACGGGGGACATTGCACACCCAGGGCCCCGAGGACAGGGTCCACCCCATCACAGGGACACGAGGAACATCGCACACCCAGGGCCCCGAGGACAGGGTCCACCCCATCACAGGGACACGAGGAACATCGCACACCCAGGGCCCCGAGGACAGGGTCCACTCCATCACAGGGACACGAGGGACATCACACACCCAGGGCCCCGAGGACAGGGTCCACCCCATCACAGGGACACCACACACACAGGGCCCCGAGGACAGGGTCCACCCCATCACAGGGACACGAGGGACATCGCACACCCAGGGCCCTGAGGACAGGGTCCACCCCATCACAGGGACACAAGGGACACTGCACACCCAGGGCCCCGAGGACAGGGCTCCCTTGAAGTGTGCAGCAGGCACAGGCCCTGTGTCCTTCCAGCTTACCTGGCCTGGGTCTCAGTACCAAGCAGCTGAGCAGGCACCTGTCTTTGAGGTCGAGCAGCCGCCCACAACTCCGCAGCTCTGGGCCACCGGGCCTGTCCTTCTGGTCACCAGCTCTTGCCAAGGCCTTCAGGTCCCACCTTTCTGCCAGGCCACCAGTGAGGTCCACCAGTGCGTCGGCCACCTGCCCTGCCCATAGTTGTTCATAGGACCCATGGACCCTAGGGTTTGGGACAAGCAGCACAGAGTGAGGTGCCATGTGGCGAGGTGCCCTCTTCCCAGGGCCTGTGGCCTCCGCAGTGCCCTCAGCAGCCCACCTGAGCCCAGTGCAAGGCAGAGCTGGAGTGTGCACACCTGCCCCTGCTCACACCCACACTGGCACCCACACCACCAGCCGGCCTCACTGCGCGCCTCGGCCCATGGCCGTCCACAGGCACAGCCTACGAGCGAGACGCCTGTGCCTTCCGACTCATGAGCTGACCACTCAGGGCTGGAGCCACAGCCTGGCCTGAGGGGACAGAGTTAAAGGTGAGTTTGTGCTGCTGCCCGTGAGACCACAATGGTGTTTCTGTCAGAAAACCCTTGTGAGGTGTCTGAACTCACACACGGCTCAGCATCCCCCATGCTGCCAGCAAGCTTCCCTTCCTCACGCTTCTCCCCACGGAAGCCCGCGGTGCCCTGGGCGTGGCCCTCACCGCAGCCTCGCTCAGCAGGCACAAGCAGAGGCTGCCTGTCCCGGTGGCCACAAGATACAGGGTGAGTGTGGTGTGCCTGGGGCAGACATGGAGGATGGGGAGGCAGTGCTTCCAGGCTGACTTGATGAGAGGGTGGAAGGTGGCAGGCGGGGTCCTAGGCCCGTCCATGTGGTCACCCAGTCCCAGCCTGAGGCCGACCCCTGTGCCACAGGGCCTCTAAAGCCCAGGGCCGGCCAGGCGCTTGGCACACGTACTTGGCGTAGACCTTTTCCAGCAAGGGAAGCCAGAACACATCTTCCCTCCGGCAGCGGGAGAAGCAGAGTCTCCCTGCAAGACAAGGCAGACGGTCATCGACGGTCACCTCCGCCCAGCGTCCACACTGCCAGATGCGACAGGTGAAGGCACCCCGGTAGGTCTCGTCGGCCCAGCTCGGCTGTCCTGGAGGGACGACCTACCATGCATGGGAGAGGGAAGAAAGCATGAGACAGGCGCCTCCTGGCGCTGGCGGGGGGCCCTCAGCACCTGCTGCCCACGTGGGCTCCACCAGGCCTGGCAGCCAGAAGCCGGGCTCACAGCATGCTCACCCACAGCAGGCAAAGTTTCCTGACGTGTCGTGCAAGGACTGCGGGGCCACACAACTCCCAGAGTTGCTACCCACCATGTCCTAATGTCCCAAATAAGCATGAACCTGAATCCATAACACATGGGATGCTGCAGGGCCAGCGAGCAGGCCAGTAGAGCTGGTTGCCCCTGCCAGTGGCAGGTCCAGGGTGCCCCAGGACCACGCAGGCCCTGGTCCCAGTGGCCCTGTTGCTTCCCTGTCGCATTCTTGTTTATAAAAAGGCCAAAGCTACCAGGGACAGCACCAGGAGCTGGGACCTGCTGCCTGAGTGGCCACCGCCTCGTGGAGGTGCCCCAGCTGCCCACACCAACGCCTGCTGCTGGGGAAGGATGAGCCCAGGGCCTGTGGCTGGGAGGCTGCCAGCAGCACACTGCCAGCAGACAGGTCAGCTCTGTCAGGTGCCCTCTGGCCTGTCCTGTTCCAAGCACGGGGCTCTGCCCACACCACTCGAGCTCAGAAGACAGCAGAGCAGTGGGATGTCCCCTGAGGATGGTGACAGTCTGGGCTTCGTGCCCTCATACTTCCCACTAAGCATCACAGGCCGCGTGGGGCCCAGGGGCCTGGACACTGCTCGCAGGGGAACCTGCTGTAGACAGCAACAGGCAGGGAGCAGAGAGCGGCTGCACCCTGGTCCTGCCTTTGGCAGGGGCACCGTACCCGCTCCAAGCCTGCACCCTGGTGAGCTCAGGCCACACCTGCTCCAAGCCTGCACCCCGGTGAGCTCAGGCCACACCTGCTCCAAGCCTGCATCCTGGTGAGGTCACGCTACCAGCCAGGGCACTGTACCTGCTCCAAGCCTGCACGCCGGTGAGCTCAGGCCACACCTGCTCCAAGCCTGCACCCCAGTGAGCTCACATCACCAGCCAGGTACCATACCCACTCCAAGCCCACACCCTGGTCATGCCATTGGCCGGGGTGCCATACCTGCTCCAAGAGGTGCCGATGCTGCTGCAGGGCGGCGCAGGCACACAGGAACCAACAATCCCCCAGAAGTCCCTGCTTCACCTGCCCATCCTGGGGGTTTTCTGGGAACAGCCGGGGTGAGTCACAGATTTCCTGAAACAAAGGTAGCTGTTCAGGGTCTGTGGGAAGGACTGGCTGCCAGGAGACAGGTGCCAGCTTCCCGAGGATGCCTGCTGGGCCAGGGCATCCACCTCTGTCCACCTTGCGGGCTGGCCATGCTCCTAGCTCAGGATAAGGCTCAATGGTCAGAACTTGCCCCAGACTTGGAGGGGTCGCTCTGGCTCTCTGCAAGGATCCATGCCCGTGTTCCCACGCTGTTCTTCCTTCCTCTCTCGCTCCGCTCAGAACGCCAAGTTCCCCCTTTCGATGCCATTGTGATCTCCCTCCTACGTCACCAGAAACCACTGGAATTCCTGCCCTCCTGCTGACCCCACCAGAGTTCCCTCACAGACAACCTCTTCCGAGGGCTGCCTCAGAGCCAGCTTCCTGCCTCCGCACCCGCCGAGGCCCCTCCCAGCACCCCCAGTCCTCTCCCTTCCAGCCCCAGACCACGCCAGCT
Organism: Ochotona curzoniae; assembly: GCF_017591425.1. Taxonomy (NCBI): domain Eukaryota; kingdom Metazoa; phylum Chordata; class Mammalia; order Lagomorpha; family Ochotonidae; genus Ochotona; species Ochotona curzoniae. The sequence goes on from NW_024467029.1 coordinate 8,053, forward strand.
CAGGGCCAAGGCTGCAGGTCATGAGGTCCCCTCCATCCTTCCTCTGCCCCTGCCTCATCTTCCACTCGAGCAGCCAGAGGTTAAGCTTCTCTGTGGGGCACACTCGTGTGCTTTGCCCCATTCCAGCAACTGTCATGACGGCCCAAGGCCCTCACTCTCAGGTCCACTGCAGTGGCGTGCACACCTGCCTCGCCAGCCACTTCCCATCCAGGAAACAGGAGCAGGTGGGTCACAGACTCAAACATCTGCTGCCCTACCACCCTCGCTGGCCTCCCGCAGCCCTACAACCCACTGTCTAATGCAGCACCCCTCACCTCCATCGGCCTGGCCTATAAGCCCTTCCTGCCCTGGCCTCTGCCCATCCCGCCTCCCAGCCACCTCAGACGGTGCCTCTGGGTGTCCCCCTGGGGCCAGAGCCAGCGGCTGGGCTGGGGCAGGTGAGCCATACCACTTGCAGAGCCGGGCATCCCTCTGAGCTCCTGGTCAGCCGCCTCCAGCTGGAAGTGCAGGTGGCACTGCCACAGAGCTGTGCTTTGTGTCTTCAAGAACACATTGCCAACAGGACCCGCGCCTGGCCTGGGGGCTGGGATCGTAGCCCCGGAAAACTGTTCCTTGTGCTGGTCTCAGCCGCCACAGAGACCCACCCACCGCTTTTCTTGCCAGTCAACCTTCAACTGACAACACCAGAGAGGCAGGCGGCGTGTCCACGGACCGGAACTCAGGCGGACAGAGTTCTACCATCCGCGCTAGCTCTCGGGTCTCCCACACACCCGGACTGCACAGAAGGACCCCAACTTGCACTCTGCATGCATGCATGGTGGGGTGCGCACCCCAGCTGGGGACCCCCAGCAGCGAATTCGCCAGTATCCTTCCTGGGCACCTAACACTCCCCTGCTGGCGACTGGAGCCAGCTTCTGTGCAGAGCGCGCCCTGGCCGAGCCTCCGGAGCCCCCCGCTGCGGACAGGAGCTAGATAGCTGCCCCCTTCCCGGGGATACCCGACCGGGAGCGGTCAACAGGCACACCCCTCGCAGCCTGCTAGCAGGCAGCCCCGCTCTTCTCTCTCTCAGGGAAGTTATCAGACCCCAACCCAGACCCCAATAAAGGCACCCGAGCGACGAGGGACGGGCCGGGGTGCGCACGGGGCCCCCAGCCGCACCTGCGGCCGCCTCCACGTGATGTCCTCCCGGAACTGGGCCAGCGGGGTGGACAGGTTGAAGAAAAGCGAGGCGTC
>NW_024467030.1:0-3826 GCF_017591425.1 Ochotona curzoniae
GGAGGACAGGTTTAAACCTTAGGAACATTCAGCTCAAATAATCAGTCAACACAAAACAGCCCACCAAACGCAGGTCGAGGAAGTACGGGTCTCATGGAGTCCCCAAACCCCAGTCAAGAGAAAACCAGCACCGCACTAGACCACCAGGAAACAATGGAAGGGAGGAGGCAAACCCCAGCCTGAAACTTTTAAAAGAAACAAGGTTCCTGGGTATTAATTTCCCTAGAAACAAAAGCTGAATACAGGGAATCTAACTGATATAAACCCTTGGCCACTAATAACCAGTCTTCACTTAGCTCCCTTTTAGCAAATACATCCTCAAACCCTTCTATCTAAGAACCAGAGTACAACTGCTCTGCTTAACAAAGTTCAACTGTTTAAAGTTCACAGTGCAGGGCTTGGGCGCAGCCGGCTAGTCTTGCTCTGCCCACACCTGTGCCAGCTTCCTTTCCCTTGCCTGAGCCATCAACTTACGTGGCTCCGCGGCTGACGGCTCGCACGGGAGAGGTCTCCTCGGTGTGCTCCGAGGCTTCATCCGCAAGGACTTCAATGTCATCATCCCTACAAAGAAGGGCACAGGATTCTTTTGGTTCTGTTAGGTTTGTGGCAAGTCTGTTGTGCACACCCCAAATCACAGGCAGGCCCTGTGACTCGGCCACGCCGCTGGCAGGCGAGGACCCTGGCAGACACGGGAGGAGCCACTCCTTTTCGCATGAGATCAGCTGCAGTCCCATCAATTCCAAAATTTCAACAGAGAATAAGTTGGAGACAGCTTTTCATTTGTTTGGGTGAGAAGACAGCTCCCAGAAACAGAAGCAGGCTGCTGAACCCACAACAGCACAGCCCATGCCAGAAGCTAAAGGGCTGCAGAGGTCACTGCCCCCAGCTCCCCTGAGCGGGCAGGGCGTTCACAGGAGAGTTAGTGCTGCAGAGGCCACGAAACAGTATAGGAGAGGAGGCCAGAGCGAACAAGGCACCGGAAGAAGACCTGGCAGCCAGGCCACATTTAACAACCTAGTCTCAAGTACCGTTGTAAAAAACCAGGAAAGCAAAAATCTAGACACTATTCATGCTGACGACGAGCATGTTACGCTTATTTTTAACCTCTTGTCGTTTCTGACGTTTAGCAAAATCTACAGCTTTCAAATGCTATGACCACGCCACGGCGACACACTCATTTTGCTGTTTATCCTACTGCACCCGAAGCGCCTCCGCAATTCCCCTTCCTCCACATTTCCAATGGGGACATCACGTCTTTCAGTCTGGGGCAAGGCAAGTACTTATTCTGGTCTTAATAACTTCCTACTGAAGTGCAATCTTGCTGGAGAAGTAAAATAATAAAAAATAATAACCCAAGGCTTCACCACCTACTGCTTGAGTTCATAAGAACTTGAAGCAAGATTTTTCCTTTTCAAAGATTTTTCCTTTTCAAGTATAAATATATACTTAAGAACATGTCATCAAGCAAGTCAAACCATGTCAAAGTAGACTCGATTTTCCCTGGCTATTTATTCTAGGATTATGTGTAACTGTCCCACATGCAGAAGAGAATCCAGGCAGGCACAGCATGAACACAGCTGGACTTTATTTCCCTCTTGGTCTTCACACCACTCTAGGTTTGCGACAAACAGAAAGCAGCAAAGAGGACCTGAGCCTAGAGATCTCTGTTGCTACGGTCAAAATGACCAGTAGGTGGCGCTGTGCGGACACGCAGCCCACAGCATCTGCTCAGACTGGCCTTTCCTGGGGCCAGCGGCCTTTGGCTACCACGCATCCTCAGGGAAGCGCGTGGTAAAGAGCAGCCAGTGGCCTTGGGCTGAGCTCCTGTGTGCTCCTCCGCAGGACACTGCCCCCACTGCGCCACAATGGCACTCAAGGCTGACAAAGGGCACCATATAAAGAACCAAATCCCACTCTCAGGTCAACTATTATTCACTTTATGAGAAACAGAAACACGTGAGACTAAATTTTTACTTCTGAGTACAGAAAATACATTCCTCCCCCCACCCCCCACCGATCAAAAACAACGGCTTAGGGGCCAGTGTTGTGGCACAACAGGTAAAGGTGCCACGCTGACGTCCTTCAGGGGTGCCAGTTTGTGTCCCAGCTGCTCCTCGGTGTTGCTCTAGGTAAAGCAGTGGAACATGGTCCCGATGTTTGGGCCCTGCACCATGTCTGGCTTGGAAGAACCTCCTGTCTTGGGACTGTGGGAAGTGAGTCAGTGAGCGGAAGATCTGCCTTCCGCTTTCCCTGCACTCTGCTTTTCAGATAAATGCAATTCTAAAACTACTCTAAACTCCTGACTGGCATCAAGACATCTTGATTTCTGCAACATGCTTCCAGGATCGGGCCCTGCTTCCACCTTCATCTAAAACTGAAAAAAGCAAGATCTCCTAAGCTGGCATGAGCTGACCACAGGATCAAGGAGAGAAAACTGACCCAATGTCCACGGGAAGCCGTGAGGCAGAGCCGTGTGCAGGCCACCGGGACTCAGAATTGGCAGCGGATGCTAGCGTGCAGTAGGGACAGGAACAGCTACAGTAAGATAATTTGCCAATACTTGTAAGTTGCAAAAGCTTTGATCAATCTGATCAATTTTTCCTTGCAAGACTCTTTCCAAGTGTTTAGAGAAAAGGCCCAAGCTGTGCTCGGCACGTGATTGGGAAGTAAAAACCTGAAGTCACCAAAATACAAGTAAAAAAAAAGGATGCTCTTGCCAGGTGGTAGTAGAATCATCCTTTCTTTTTCAAAAAATAAAAAGTATATCTGAAAGGCAGACTTGTGTGGTTCATTCTCCAAATGTCCAGAACAGCTGGGCCAGGCCAGGCCAAAGCCCTGGGAATCGTGGGAGGCAGGACTGCAGCATCCGGGCTCCCAGGCCCATCCCTGCGCAGGGGGCTGGTCTGCAGACACGCACTGTGGGGATGCTGCCAGCACAAGTGGTGGCATCCACGTCTCCTAGAACTCACATTCATCTAAGACACAAAGTCCTGCATGGCAGGGTTAGGTTACGTGGTTTTTCTTTTCCTCCCTTCTCCCTTTGCATACACTTAGTTTTTAATCTGCAGTGTCTCTGAAAGCACAGAGCCCTGGCAGGCAGCACAGTGCTTAAAGGCCTGCACTCGGAAGCCTGTGTGCCCCTCGGGTCAGCCTCCAACAGACTGGTGGCCTGGGAGAGCTGTCGTGACACTCGGCCTCAGTGTGCCTCACTGAGAAGTGACTTTGACTAGGTGGTTACCATACAGAGCTGCAAGGACACAAACCAGCACATGCATGGCACTGCCAGCATGGCAGGCAGAGTGCCATGCCACAATTCCGGCTCTGCTTTTTGCTTTCTAAAATCCGCAGCACTCTAATGCTCTGAGCTGCTCAGCTCTACTCACTGTTCCACGGGTAAAGGCTCCTTGGCTGCTTCTGCAAGCTCCTTCTGCAGCCGGGCTTGCCGCCGCCTAGTAAGAAAACAAAGCCAACCAGTCACGTCCACTTCTGATGGCACTCAGACATTCAGTGCATTCAAAGCCACCATAACCCTGAGCAAAGAGACCCAAAGCCTCAAACCCACACCAGGAAGGTTCCACTTTCCCCAGGGTTCCAGAGCAAAGCCTGGATCAGCGGCCAGGAAGTGAGATAGGCCGTTAGCATCACTGAGGCCAGGGCTCAAAACGACTGGGCTTGCTGCAAACGGTTCCACATGGTACTAACAAAACCACAGCATGAATTACACAGACGAAAGGTACAGATCTCTAACAACGCTGAGTTAAGCATTCATTTCCTAGGCGCCTGAGCATCAGCCACAGATAACTGAATTTCTGATGATAAAAGCACT